>NC_039367.1:70113064-70378165 GCF_003573695.1 Papaver somniferum
CCCCCCCCCAAATGTGCTCTCTAGCTCTCAATTTATACACACAAATACACATTACTAAAATATATTCTTCCATAACTCCAAAATCTTCTTCTTTTTAATTAAAAATATCTTCAGGAATTTTTCCTTCTCTTTATTCTCCATATTTCTTTACTAAACTCATATCTTCTTTAATTCGCAGAATAAAATCCAAGATAAAATCTTCCAAGGATATCTCTCTTGTTTAATACAAGATAACTTCCTTTTTCTTCAAATTCTTCCTGTTTATAAGGCAAGAAGATATTCTTATCTTAAAAATAATAAATCCTTTACCGGTGGAACCAAATTTCCCGCAAATATTCTTTTTGAATGTTGAAGATGAAGGGTGTATGTTATCCTTCTGTTGGGGTGCCGATAGTAATTTGGGTGCTGAGAACAAATTTGGGCTGCACATAACCGCGGGTTCCCCTTAGCCAAATCTGAGGTCCGCTTAGCAAATGTCCTCCGGTGGTGCCTTTAGCAGTTTTTCGAGCCGATTCTTCCAAAAACGTTTATTTTCCAAAAATACCTACAAACACACAAAACACCAAAATAAGTACAAAATCGAGGACCAACATAGAGAAAATTGAGGACAATTTAGACACAAAAATGTGTCTATCAAATACCCCCAAACTTATTATTTGCTAGTCCTCGAGCAAATTTATTATAGAAAATAAAGTATACACTTAGCATGTGCAGCAAGCCGTTAAACCGCTAGGTGTCCCTAGCAGCGGAGTGTTGTCTCCGAGGGGTTTACCAGAGGTGTACCCACAAAACCTTTACTCCAGACCCTAGCTATCTACGCAGAACCTTGGAAGGCACTAAAGAATCTCCTTGGTTGGCATACTTATTGACTACAGGAGGAAGTACCCTGATGCGAAATTCCAATTGATGTACACGAGTTTGCACTCAAGCATACTAAAATTCATATAAAGTGACAGAGCTCTACTCAGATAGTTTCTGGACATCATAAACCGGAGTCAACCAATCACATGGATAGATTAAGAAGATGGATGTAGAGAAAAACGTAGATGATGTTGACTAAGTTGAACCTATCCTAATGGACTGAGATACTGGTCTGGACTAATATCAACACACTGGCAAATACAAGGGAACCAGTGGTCGATAATCCTAACTATAGGTCAACTCACTGGCAAATACAAGAGTACCAGTGGTCGACTTTATTGTATTTATTCTGGTTGGTCTGGTGGTCTGGTCTCAATTTTTTTTTTTTTTGTATCTCAGTCACTCTATTTCACCCTAGTAATGGTAAAAAGAAAAAAAGAAGTGATCAGGATTCTTTCGATGTTTCCATCACGAGGATATGGCGAAACTACCATGTTTTCTTTTCTAACACCTGAGCTTTGTGCTTTTATGAATATACCCTCCTAGATGTTTCCATCTAATCATATTGGTTCCTCAACTCCTACAACCAAAATGTTCCCATCCACTTAGATTGGTTAGTGCAATCCTTAATAGGCATAAATTTCTAGGCTCTGGAGTTTATTTATTGCAACTAAAAAGTTTCTCCCATACCCCCAAACTTAAATCTAACATTGTCCTCAATGTTCTAAAGATAAAATTAAAAGCATATGAACAAGGAGAAATTGTTACCATTTGAAGCAAAAGAGTTAAGGAAACATATTACCGTGTTGCATGAGATTGGGTTACCTCCCAAGAAGTGCTAGTTTAAAGTCTTCAGCCAGACTAAGAAAGGATTAGTCACCACGAAGAATCATATAGCAGCATCCGGAATAATTGCGGGTCATCTGAATCAAAAAGTGTTACCCAAAAGAAGAGAAAATCGTAACATACCATGAAGATACCGAACATACCCTTATTTAACTTTAAGACAACAATATCTAGTTGTGGTTCAGGTTTAGGCTCTATAAAAGGGTCTAGATAAAAGGTTTTCATTGGCTGGACTTCCTCAAAGGAAGGATCCTGAAGGTCAGGTTGTAGAGTCTGGAAATACTCAACTAAGAATTTAGAAGCACATAAAAGTAAATTGAATAACTGGGGATCCTCTAAGTCAATAAAATTTGACTTACACAACTGACCATAATGAACGTGGTGGTCTTCCTTAAACAAATGTGTCGACTCTAATCTCTTAAAGTAATTAAGTTTAGTCTCAAAACTCAATAACCGACACATCTGAAATTCAAACGTTCCCACAATTGGAATACAAGTTTTTGGTGGGAAACAAAATCAATCTGGGTATCATAGCCTGGGTAAACCACATCAACCAGAGGATGGGTTTCTAACAACTGAACTTCTTCCTGGACATTATTAGGTTCGGGAGAGCTAGTATGAAGGTAATCTGGCACAATGGATGAGGCACATATATCAAGTCCCAAGTGAGGGATCTCCGTAAGAGCTAAAGGTAAGGCACAAGGAGAATGATAATCACCCACAAACTTAGAGTTTTGGGTGTCTCTAGATAGACTAGCTACAATTTCCCTAATTTCTAGATCATCGGAATCCTGAAAATGGTCAATTGCTTCGTGTAGATTATATTCAGGTGATGCATCCTCACTCATATTTAAAAGCTCTACGAGTTCATCTTCTTCGTCTAAGACTAATGTTTCTAAATTTCTAGACTCTAAAACAATATTCTCATAATAAACTCGTTTCTCTAAACTATCGTTGGCTTCGTAATCATAAGAAAATACTACATCGTCCAAAACGGGAGTATCTCTAGTCAAATCCTCGTCCTTTTGAATATGTGAATAATTATTAAAATTATTTAGATTTGAACAAGAAACATTATCATTATTAAGTTCAATTGGAGTAACAAATTCATGATCACTATACCTATTTATTTCAAATTCTTCGTCAACACTATCCTCATCATAATCATTATAATAACATGAAAATGGTTGGACCTCATCTAAAGAAGTAAGCAATACTTTTGTTCGTCTCTAACTAAAGTCTACGTGTCGACTCAACTATCCTCTCAAGGGTCTCCTCTAAAGAAAGTTCCCTTAGTGTTGGATCTAAGTTTTGAGTTAATCTATTGAGGATATCTTCTAAAGATTCAGTCGTTGTTGTAGTCCTTTCATCCATAACTACGTTATTCACCTCAGCTAACTTACATGTCAATTCAGCTAACTTTCGTGTCGACTCAGCTAAACTCCTGAGAGACTCTTCTAGAGAAGGAATAGGAACTGAAGGATCATAAAAAGGACTACTTTTCAAAAGTTTGATTGTATCCTCTAAATACGAAGAACTAGTATTATAATCTTCTTGATCGTAAGACTGATGCGCATGCGGATAGTAATTGGGCTCACCATGGTATGACCCAAAATCTTGAAAAGGTTGGTGTGCCCAACCACTATTCACACTATGATCATAAAAAGAGTAATGTCCATGTCGCTCGGTTGGATAATCATTGTATTGGCTATACCAGTTCGACATCCTAACTGCAAGGGGTTTCTAAACAAGCACAAAGAAGGCTGACTCGACCACAACAAGCCTATTTTATCTAGCAAACAAAAAGCATGATGGCTCCACTTAGATTGTTTCTAGACCAACTTCTAATCCTTCGAAAGGGAATTCGTTACAATTTAAGCAAACCCCTCTAGAATCAATCCGAGTCAAAGTAAGTTGAATAGAGGCGAGGGAAGCTGCGTGGAGCTTTGATACCCAAGGCCTCACCGCATTACAAGGCGGCGCAGTCACGCATTCAACTCACAGTAACCATCATGAACTTCGAAGTATGCTTAAAAGAGTAACCAATATTTTTCGAATGACTTTCCTATTAAGCTCGTTACCCTATCGGTCTCGTTCTAGTCAAAATTTTAGGCTTAGGTTCGCGTTTGGTTTCGTTTTCCTAAGGAGGGAAAGAAGAGAACGGAGATGAAATCTGAACCCTTATCTTGTATGGCCAGTCCTTTCCCTTTACTAGGAAAATAAAACAGCCGTATTCGATTCCTCAACATATATGTATACAAAATCATCCAGTAAACCCGCTGACAGGAGATTCGCGGGTGTTTAGAATTCTTACCTCCCGTTCCAGACGGGGGATGAACCGTTGAAGTCGACTCGGGCCACAACTCCTATGTCATGTACGAACCCGAGGGGCCGAGGTGATATCGTAATCGCCGTCCTTCTCTGCAAACAGTTTAATATTTAATACTACCCTTCCGTAGGGTTTAAAAAAAAAAAGAATGTCCAAAGTCCAAGTCCAAAGTCCAAAAAAAATAAAGTGCAAAAAAAAAGGAAAGTCTAAAAAAAAATATCTAAAAAAAATAAAAATGTCTCTCTTTGTTTTTCTCTATTTTTTTATTAAATAAAAAAAATCTTCTTCTTTCGCTCTTTTTGCTTTGCCTTTTACTCCAAGTCTTTAAGTATTCACCAAAAGCTTTGGCAAAATATTCTTTCGCTCCAATTCCAAATTCTGTAAGGAAAAGACAAAAACCCAAAAACGTAAAGAAAAACAAATAAAATAAAACAAATAAAAACCTAAAAAATCTAAAAATTCTAGCCTAAAGACAAGTCTGCGTCGGCGACGCCAAAAATTGATGGTTATTTTCAATGATGTTGTAGTAAAAGGTTCGTTGAGACTTGTGAAGGAAGATTTTTTTAGACTTAATTTTCATAAATAAAAATAACAAACTCAATTAAAAAGTGTTGTAAAAATTATGGAGAGACCGGGGCTAGGATTCCACCATTGGTCGATATTAGTGATTTAATAAAACAATAATTATGCAACTCAACATTCAAATTGATTCTAATAGTATTGCCTAGACATGTAGATTTTCAAAAGAATAGATGTTAATCCAAGCATAGAATATCAAAACCCTAAAGCAAGCATATTCTATCAAGAGAAAATACACCTAACTAATTAAAATCATATAATCAAGTTTTAATTCAAAGAAAAAATCATAATACAGTTGTTATAATTAATTAAAAATAGAAATGTATCACTTTTACCGAAACAACGGCTTCCTCCATAGCCCCAAGGATTGGGGTCTAGCTCCGCATATTGGAAACACACTCAGAATAATTTTTCATTGCTCAAAAGTGTTTACAAGTGATGAAATGGGAGAAAATAATGATTAAACCGGGTTTGCTCTAAACGATCCCCAAACTCTCACCCCCTCCCCCAACGAAATGTGCTCTCTAGCTCTCTATTTATACACAGAAATATACATTACTCAAATATATTCTTCCATAACTCCAAAATCTTCTTCTTTTTAATTAAAAATATCTTCAGGAATTTTTCCTTCTCTTTATTCTCCATATTTCTTTACTAAACTCATATCTTCTTTAATTCGCAAAATAAAATCCAAGATAAAATCTTCCTAGGATATCTCTCTTGTTTAATACAAGATAACTTTCTTTTTCTTCAAATTCTTCCTGTTTATAAGGCAAGAAGATATTCTTATCTTAAAGATAATAAATCCTTTACCAGTGGAACCAAATTTCCCGCAAATATTCTTTTTGAATGTTGAAGATGAAGGGTGTCTCTTATCCTTCTGTTGGGGTGCCGATAGTAATTTGGGTGCTGAGAACAAATTTGGGCTGCACATAACCGCGGGTTCCCCTTAGCCAAATCTAAGGTCCGCTTAGCAAATGTCCTCCGGGGGTGCCTTTAGCATTTTTTTGAGCCGATTCTTCCAAAAACGTTTATTTTCCAAAAATACCTACAAACACACAAAACACCAAAATAAGTACAAAATCGAGTACCAACATAGAGAAAATTGAGGACAATTTAGACACAAAAATGTGTCTATCACCTAGTCCATATTGAACACCACACTGTATTAAGCCGCTACAAACACTAGCCTACTACAAACTAACTTCGGTCTGGACTGTAGTTGAATCCCAATCAATCTCACACTGATTCAAGGTACAGTTGCGCACCTTACGTCTCTGACCCCAGCAGGATACTACACACTTGATTCCCTTAGCTGATCTCACCCACAACTAAGAGTTGCTACGACCCAAAGTCGAAGACTTTAATAAACAAATCTGTATCATACAGAAAAGTCTACAGGAATAGATAAATTTGTCTCCCACATATAAACCTACAAGTTTTGTTCCGTCTTTTCATAAATCAAGGTGAACAAGAACCAATTGATAACCCAGAATTATATTCCCGAAGAACAGCCTAGTATAATCAATCACCTCACAATAATCTTAATCGACGCGGCGAAAGAAGATATTGTGGAATCACAAACGATGAGACGAAGATGTTTGTGATTACTTTTCTATCTTGCCTATCGGAGATATAGATCTCAAGCCAATCGTTACGATTGTACTCAAAACGATAGAAGATGCAAGATCAGATCACACAACTACGAGAAAGTAGTATCGGTCTGCCTTCACAATCCCAATGAAGTCTTTAAGTCGTTAACCTGGTTTTTAAGAAGAAACCAAAGGTTAAAGGAGAATCGACTCTAGCTAATACAACTAGTATCACACAGGAGGTGTGGGGATTAGGTTTCCCAGTTGCTAGAGTTCTCCCTTATACAGTCTTTCAAATCATGGTTTGCAATCAATGTTAGCTTTGTAACAAAGCATCCAATATTCACCGTTAGATGAAAACATAATTAGATTCAAGCTAATATCTTTCAACCGTTAGATCGAAAACTTAGCTTGTTAGAAACAAATGAAATGTACTATTTTGGGTTTATGTAACCGTACCCAAACATGAACATTTATTGGTTCAACAATAGTTAACCAAATGGTTAGCCATATGAGCACTTTCATATCAACCATATTCTTCTTCACCATAACTAGTTCAAATTACTCAAATGAACTAGTTAGAGAGTTGTTCAATTGTAAGGAAATCTTATGTAACTACACAAGACATAATCAAAGCAAAAACGATTTAATTCACTCGAATTGGTTCATGAACTATATAGCCAAGGTTTGAATTTAGCATTCCTTAGTTAATATAAATAAGTTCACAAACAATCGTCTTTAGATATAACCAGCTTAAGTTCGCAGACTTAGTTCGCGGACTTAAGTTCTCGGAAGGAGTTCTCAAACTCCATCAGCTTTTCTCGGGTCGAGAACTTCCGCCAGTTCGCGGGCTGGGTTCGCGGACTGAGTTCACGGCTCTTGTTCCGGTTCTCTTGATCAACAAAGTTCGCAAACTTCGGTTCAAGGAATAAGGACTTATACATATATGTTTTGCCACACAATGCTTATATCCAACATTGGTTATATAATCTAAACTCTCATTTCAATCATTGAAACATTCTTAGAGGACGTTGATATTCTATAGTTGTTATTCACAAACTATTTTTCGTCAAAGTAGGCAATTTTCAAAGTGATTGAAACGTATCATGACTTTCGTCACTAGGTAAAGATGAACTTGGACAAAGCAAAAGCTTACCAACACATATTTCGAGAAATAGATAGGCGAGATAAACTCGGCTCGAAATAGCAAATGTGTATAATAAAAGTCTATATAGCAAAACGACTTTTGTCTCAAGATAGGAGATAGAGTAGATAGACTTTTGAGGGATAGATAAGTTCAAGTCTCCACATACCTTTTAGTCGATGAAGTTCCACCAGTTCCTTTAGTAGTCCTTCGTCTTGTATGATGATTTCCATGGAGTTCTTGAGCTATAATAGACTAGAAATCAATACTTATAGTTTTGATCACTAAAATTGACAAACACGCTTGAGATAGCAATGCATGCGAGTTCAACCGAGCAATGCTCTAACAAATAAGATTATATCGCTATCAGAGGAAGAACGGTATCAAAAGTCTTCACTTAGGTTAAAGCAACTCTTAGGTTGTAAAGGATATCATCTAATTAATTGTGTAGATCCTTGTGAGGTTCCTGGGACGTAAGGAGCACAACTGCAACTGAATTTCTTGAAGGTTTAATTTGGTTTTGGTCTCAACTATATTCCAGTGCGAAGTATGATAGTAAGCTAGTGTCTGTAGCGGCTTAATACATCTTGGTGTTCATAGCTAGACGAGGTCCCGAGGTTTTTCTGCATGTGAAGTTTTCCTCGTTAATAAAATTTTGGTGCAATGTGTTTTTTCCTTTTTCACATTATATTGTATTATCTTTATAATATGAGTAACACAAGTAGTACGTATTTTAAGTCCTTAATTGTAATCAATAGCGAGACTTGTCCTTGTTGAATTTGTATATTGAAAGATAAATAACAAGTTTCATATTTGGCAGAATTCGGATCCTCTTGATTTGGATACGACTAGATTGATCTTGGATATTGATTTGTGACCATCCAAAAACTCTTCAACACAATCAGGTTCACGACTTTATAAGTACAGATATATTGATTGTGGAAGAAAAAGAGAAAAACTATATATACATATTGTTCAAGGATCCTTAATTAGATCTACTTGCAACCATGCCAGATTTTGTCCATACAGTTTGTTGTATGAAAAAGTTGGTCGCGTACTTGGTACTGTCTCCTTTTCACTATGAATTTGTTGAGGATATCTAAAAACCAATTGCGTGAAATGAGAGATAATGGGTGGGATAATTTTATGCATGGTATTTCTACATTTTGTGCTGAAAATGATATATGAGTCGCTGAAAAGATGTCTTCATATGTACTAATTGGAAGAAGTATACATGTAATGTGCAAGAAGAAATAAATCTACATCATTTGCAAGTTGATTTCTTAATGACCAGTTTTATGAAGTGAATATTGAGTTACTTCTTTGTATGTGACATTTAAGTTCAATCTATAAGTTTTCATCTTCCAACAAAGGTGCGCTATTTTGTCTTGCTAAACTATATCCAACTAATTTCTCCCAAATTGGTCTTATGCTTCTTGATCAACAACTAGACACATTTCTTGTTGATGTGATTTCTAGTAATGATTTTATTGAATTGAATGGAATTAGTGGACTTTCACAGAAAATGGTTGAGACGAAAAAAAGATAAAGTGTATCCTCATGTCTACTTATTAATTACATTGTCTTTGATACGGTTGTTATAGCTACCGTTAAGAGAGTATTTTCAGCTATGGATATAGTGAAAAATCGTTTGCGAAACCATATTGGTAATGAGTGGTAGAATTATTATTTACTCACATCCATTGCACGAGAAATTTTTCGCAGTATTAGCAATGACAAGTTAATTACACGATTGCAAGGTATGAAAACATGTCGTGGGCGTTGAATACAGTAAGAATTGGGCTTTTTTGGTAAGCATACAACGCATTTTTCGGGTAAGAATTATATTACAATCTATTATGTGCGATTGAAAAAAAAATTGACTAGATTTTTTTGTTATGTATTATTTTGTTTACTCCCCGATTTCGTAGTTGGGCTGTAAGGCATATTCATATGCACATGCCAAAATCTGATATCTGGCATATATGCATCCAATATGGATATGCCAAACTGCCAAACTTGTATACCTATATGTCAGAAATAACATATAGGCATACGCAATGGAGTTTCCAGCGTGCGATAGAGAGTCCATCGCTCGATAGTCATAATCACGCTCGCTGGTCATTACAGTGCTAGCGCTAGTCAAGCTGTCGCTCGCCGGTCTGATCATCGCTTATCATATCTTCATCCAACGGCTACCATTTTTTCCCTCTATAAATACCAAATTTCAAACTCATTTCAACTCACAACAGAATTTCTAATCTCTCTAGAATTTCTCAATCTCTCAATCTTCTTCTTCAAATCTAAAACAATCACACCTTCTCTACAATTCTTTATTTCTTGTAATATGGATTCACAATCTCAAAGTCAAGGCAAAGACAAAGGTAAAAAAAACCAAAGTCTGTGGTGCAAAATACAACATAATAGAAGATGGTACACAACAACATGGTAACACCATGTGGGAAAGTATATTTTGTAAATATGAAGAACAAACCATGAACATCAATGGTCATGATGCAAAAGGATTGGCAGAACACTTCATTGTAATCAACAAGGAACTAGCCTCTTATGTTGCATTGATAATGCAAGCCAAGAGAGGAGGCAAGGAGAGTGGTCAGGTGGATGTTGATTTTGAAAGACAGGTTCGTACATATTGGCAGCGAAAACATGGTAAACAGTTTGCTTACGAAAGTTGTTATCATATTTTGAAGGTGTTGAACAAATATAATCCAGATTTCTTAGCAACTAATCAACAAGTACCTGAAAAATCACCATATAATTCTTCTCCCTCAACACCAAATTCTTCACCATTTTCACCAGGCCCATCAAATTCTTCACCAGATAATGCAAGAAAATTAAATGGTAACTTAGTTTTTAATAATTATGATGATGGTAAGAGAAAACTTCCAGGGAGGAACAATGCAAGACTGGCTAGAAAATTAGATCAAGAAGGAGGAAGTTCCAGTGGATTTAACATGGTAGAGTTTATGGAACATCAAAAGACCGTCGAGAAGCAAAGAGCAGTTGATAGGAAATTTCAAAACAGGGAGAGTACAAAAAGTCGTCTTTCTCAAGAAAAATTTGGGTTTGACTATGACAAGCATAACATTCTTCAAGCTAACACTTCAATTATAAATGCCCAGCAAAAACATGTATGGCAAATCGAATTTGACAGGATTCAAGCACAGATTGAACAACAAGCTGGATTTACTAACAATGGTGATGATGATGAGGATGGAATCGATGATGAGTTTGATGTAATAGTTCCTCTAGATGATTGATGTATTAATTTAAGTTTTAATTTGAAGTATTGCATTTTAATTTGATATGTTGTTGTTGCATTCTACTTAATATTAGTTTGAAATGAACAGTTGATTAATTTGAAATATTGTTGCTCATTAACTTAAATAAGTCTTTTGCTCATTAACCTAAATTAAAATACATAACTTAATCATTGTCTTCCATGCTCTGTCCAAAGATTCAATTTCAGATCATCTCTTAAATTGTCATACAAATTGCAATTTTGAATGTAATTAGTCATTTGAGCATAATTCCTTGCAGAGACGCCTCTTTTTGGTTGAATCTCCGACCTCAAATATTCATCTTCATAGTTAGTCCATTCCGAATCACGGCGGGTTTCCTGAATTACCATGTTATGAAGAATTATGCAAGTGAGCATAGTCTTCTGCATTTCACGGGGACTCAACCCACGATATGGGCCACAAATGATAGCGAACTTCCTCTTCAAAATTCTAAAAGCGCGTTCCACATCCTTACTCAGTGTCATTTGGGCATCGTTAAAACGCTAGTATGAACGACCCAATGCACCGGCAGGAGGTTGACGGTAGCATTGAACCAAGGTGGACTATTTTGGGTAGATATCATCTGCAAGATAATAGCCATGAGTGTACTGATGGTTGTTGATCAGGAATCGGACTTAGGGACAAATCCCATGTTTCAGATCTTCAAACAGAGGCGTCTTGTGCAAAACATTAATATCATTTTGTGAACCCTTAAGACCAAAATATCCAACAATCATAAGAAGCAGCAGCTTTAAGGATAACTGTTGGTTTTGGATAATGACCATTATATTGACCGACCCAATAAACAGGCATCCTTGACATACACAATGCATACAATCGAGACTACCTAGAATTCCTGGGAATCCCCTTTCCTCATTCTCCCTCAATATTGGTCTAACACCTTCCTCGGTTGGTTTTCGTAAATATGTTGGACCAAAATGATTGATCATTACTTCACAAAACAATGAAAGGTAAGTGAGTGAAGTTTTTTTACCCATATGAAGGTACTCATCGTTCGCATCCGCTGGAGTGCCATAACCCAGAATCCTTAAAGTCGAAGTAACTTTTTGTTCAGGACTATGGCCTCTAATATTGAGTGCGTCAAACTGATAATTAAATTGAGGTTTTACTCGACAAAGCTCTTCAATAATTTTTATCACCAGATGACGAGGCATACGGAATCGACCTTGAATATTTTGATTAGAGTACACACAATTGGGAAGAAAATAATCGTGCATCAGCTTCTGATGGTAAAATTCCCTCCCTCGATACGTATACCTTCTTGTGGCTCTGGAACTCTAGGTATTTGGCCCGTATGTACAAGCATCAAAGTGTCGATTAGTTTATTATCTTCAGCTTCCTCATCATCAAGTTCTTGCAACCTCCTTCGATGCATTTCTTGCTGTAATCTAAACCGATTCACAATAACATTCCTCTCTTCATTGGATCTCGCCATTGATGATTATGAAATTTAAAATGGGAATAGAGACAGAGAAATTGGTAAAATATAGGTAGAAGTAGGTGTGAGTAACTTGGAGAAATACAAGGGCGTGTATATAAGAACCAGTAGGGGAAAATAGTCGTTGCAAAATATCTACTGGTCGATAATCGCTAGAAACTCGGTCGCTCCGTGATTTTCTCATAATGGCGCAATTGGTTTGCCATGCCACCTGGTATGCCAAACATCATTTTTTTGGCATGTGCATAGAAATAGCCTGAGAAGAACTAGATTTCTCGGTATTCAGTCGGTTCAGTTACTTTATTTTCAGTCGGTCCAGTTGCTTTATTTTCAGTCGGTCCAGTTACATGCAGCACTTCCGCTTTATTTTCAATCGGTTCAGTTGCTTTATTTGCCTACTTTATTTTCAGAAGATAGCTTTTTTTGTAGCAGGCTAGCAGCCATGTCTTGCTTTCCCTAGAATGTTCCATGCATCATTGTATATATCGCCCTTATCAGATAGTTGCATTTACCATGCACACGTCCTCATCGCCCTTACAAGATAGTTCCAGTTCCCATGAATCGTCTTTATCTCTAGATTACCACATCTGTACTTGTGTCAATAGCTTTATGTGTTACTTGTATCTCAATGACAACACCAACTAAATAGTCACGGACTCTGTAACCTCAGAGAACCCCGAATGTTTCCACTGTTTTCCAGTAGAAATTAATTATATTAACCCGATTTTCCTTTATCTGTATACAGTTACAACTTCCAAGAGGCACCTGATAATAAAATAAAAACAAAATCACATTTCAAGTCTCAGTTTTTCTTTCAACTTTTTCTCAAAATTTTCTCTATAAATTGGTCTTCAAGTAAGAGCACTACACAGTGAACCATATCATCGACAGGAAGCTAAGTTTAGCAAGAGAGAAAGATGACTAAGGGAAGTAAGACAAGCGATTTGGCATTAAGCTTTGCAATGGCAGTAGTGGTATTGATGATTGGAATAGGAGTCAAGGGAGTAACAATATGCAACATGGATTCAAGTCAGCTAGCTGAATGTTTACCAGCAATCAGTTCGGGACAGGCATCACCTCCACCACCAACACCAGGGTGTTGTGATGTTATGAAACTTGCAGACATGCATTGCCTTTGTACTTACAAAGTAATACTTCCTGCTTTTGGCGTTGATCCGGAACTTGCAATGGGTGTACCCAAAAAATGCAATCTAACTGCACCACCTGAATGCAATGGTACATATACGTAAATCCTAGTTAGTTAAAGTAAACACTGATGATTTGTTTCTAATCGTTTGTTTATCTTCTTATTTCTTTTTTTGCAGGTGCATGAGGTTACATCCAGTTTGATTTCTACTCCTGGTAGAAAAAGCTAGCTTTATAAGTTTATATATCCCTTTCCCACTTGTATCCCGGTCTTGCAAATCTATTTAGTAGGATTGAAGCAGTGGCTATTTCGTACTTTAGTTTTTGTTTTTTTGTTGCCTATTTCCTACTTCTCCCCCTTTTCTCATGATGTATTCGGCGGAAGAATGTGCTCTTAATCTTGATTAGTAATTCCTGCTAATATATCTTATGTGTGTGTTTTTATCAGTTTCAAATTTATGTTTGGCTAGATGCATGCATGCAGCGTATCATTAGAAATCTAGAATGCGTGATTAACCATCATTTTCTTTTTCATCAAATAAAATGTCTATTGGGAAAATTAGGCTAAGTCCAAACCCATGGATAACCCATAATATGAGGCCCTTAATTAAAAAAAGTTTAAATCTAGGCCCCGAATTATTAAAAGACATTCATAACCTTACATATATTGGCAAGCCCCCAATTAAATAAAATTTAAAACTAAGCCCAAAATTATTAAAAATACGTTACAATAATTTCTTAGCATGTGTAACTAGAAGTTACACACGCAGCTGTCTAGTGTAATTGAGAGTTACATATGCATCTATCTAGTGTAATTGAGAGTTACACATGCATCTGATATTGAGAGTTACATATACATCTATCTAGTGTAATTGAGAGTTACACATGCATCTGATTTGTGTATTCAGCGTCAACTCCAATTCTAGCGAGACCATTACCACGTTTAAGCAATTAGCTTTTATGAAGTTTAAATCTTTGCCTTTCCTTCTTGTCTTCTTCACTCCAAAATGCTTGCATATCTGCAACGAAATAAACATCCATGGATTAGGTTGGATGAACAAAAAGCAAAAAAAAATAATATTATACAACAATTGCAAGGCAAAATTATAGAACAAAGATCACAGAAAAGACACATGATAACCTATCTTAGCATGTGTAACTCCCTACACATGCATCTGTCATGTGTAATTGACAGTTACACATGCATATGACTTGGATACCTAGCATGTGGAATTTTTTGGTTGCAAGTTTGTTCATTTTAGCATGTGTAACTAGGAGTTACACACGCATCTGTGTAGTGTAAAGAGGAGTTACACATGCATATATCATGTGTAACTGAGAGTTACAGATGCACCTGACATGTGTAACTGAGAGTTACACATTCATATAAAATACACATTTTCAACTATAAAAGAGCTAAGAATCATCACTTCTCACCTCGTTATTCAAGAGTCTCACTGACACCAGCAATCACCTTAAATCCTTGAGAAAGTGCATATGCAACTTTCTTTCTAAAGAACTATATAACCGTATTTCAAAAGCATCCAATCAATGTTACGGAACTATATAAAAATTAAGAAAAAACAAAGGAAAAGATGTTGTGCCACAATAATTGTACATAAAAATAGCAGTTAAGCTTCTGTGCAAAAAATAAAATAAAATTAATTACCTCATTTGATTCATTTAGCAAAGCACTTCTTTCAAAGAGGTTGAGAATAACCCAGGGGATGTTTAAACTGGAAAGCATCTCAATACTGCATAAACAAGGGACGCGATTTTTATTTATTCATACATGCCTGAGTAGTATTCTAGTATCATACCAGAACATAGAAAACATGAATGCATGATATGAGAAGATTAACTACTGTAAATAGGAGTTACACATGCATTTGAATAGTGTAATTAGGAGTTACAGATGCATTTGAATAATGTAACTGAGAGTTACAGATGCACCTGACTTGTGTAACTGAGAGTTACACATCCATATAATGCAAAGAAATGTCTAATGGCTTACACCTAAACTCGTAAGAAATGTCTAGTGCAACAAAATTTGTTCAGAAAATCAAGTTCAATAAAGATAAAAAGTGAAGGTGCAAAACCATACATGTGAGGGATGTATTTGAGGCATCCCCAAGTCTCCTTGCCTCCCATAGAAAATACAATTACATAGAATTTTGATCCTAGACCCAACTGGTCAGCAAGTTCTTCCACATCTAAAGCAGTACTCTTATCTGTAGGTTTCGATTCGGATCAGTTTCTCCATACCTAGCTCTATAAAATTAGCATGTGTAACTGGCGGTTACACATCTAATTAGCATGTGTAACTGGCGGTTACACATCTAATTAGCATGTGTAACTAGTAGTTACAGTTCTAATTAGCATGTGTAACTAGCAGCTACACATTCATATAACTTGCGTACTTGTAAAGTATGAAGGCATCATACTTCAAAAGCTAATAGTCCATACCAATGCTTAATGTTGTTGATAAATACAATGAACCAATACAGTATACACACATGAACTAGTGCCAAAAGAAAAATGGAAACGAATATTGCTCAATATTTACCTTTCAACATACACACATGAACCGCTGTTGGCCACCACCACTACCTTCTCATCCTCCTCCAAAACCTGTACCTCCACCACCAAAATCACCACAGCTTCGTTTGTAGACCAAGACTGAAGATAAGCAAACTAAAAAACAAACTCAACTGTGAACTTCAGTAAAATTTTAATGTTGCTTATATCCAAGCAAACCAAACGCAGAAAGAGACAAGTAGTGAAAAATGAAATCAAGTCGTGATATCTTCTGAACCTTGTTCCCATGCTTCACAGCTGCCTCAAACACAGACACCTGAAAATTACGAATTCCAAATGATTCATTAACGAATACCACTTCATAATCAGTTCAAGATTTCTATGAATATAAAAAAACGACCACCTACTCCAAAAGCACCGCCACTACTAGAATCTGCTGACACACATACAAACGCATTGTAATCTGCTAGTACAGATACAAAATTCATGTGTCATCAGAAGTTACACATGCATATGGCATGTGTAATCGGAAGTTACATATCCTGGTACCAAGGAAAATGATATGCATAACTATGGACAAATCAAAATGAAAGTACAAACATCCCCAAATCAAGTCGGTGCTATTAAAATCTGCTGACACACATACAAACGCATGTGTAATCTTCTACTACACATACAAAATTCATGTGTAATCAGAAGTTACACATGCATGTGGCATGTGTAATCAGAAGTTACATATCCTGTTAACAAGGAAAATGACAGGTGTAGATGGTGGATTTTCGATAAAGGATAAATTCGTAAACTCATAATTATACGAAACTCTGATTCAGCAATCAGACGTGAGTATCGAGACACGAGTCTCTCATCGAATCCTCAACGGAGAGTACTTTCTCTCAGAGTACATGTAGATATGTAGTCTCATGACTGGACAACGACATATCTCATGAATACTGAATACATTCAGTGATTATTTCTATATAGCATTACGAGATGGACAGCTCCTAGACAGCTTGCTCTGCTAGTATATAGCGATAACATCTTCAGGAACAAACAACGAGTTTATCTGACTATATAAAGGATATGACTTACCGACAAGCTCATATCGGGATAATTAATGCTCCTAGACAGCTTGCTTTGCTAGTATAAATCCACAAAGTTAATTATTCCTAATTAAGATTGATTCTGCCGTGACATTCACTACTGAATTCCCAGAATAATCTATTATTGCTCTTATTCCATGGTCGGATCCACGACTGGTCCCATGGAACGGCAATAACAATTGCTCTTATCCATGGTCGAATCCACGAATGGTCCCCTGGAATGGCAATAACCATTTTTCAGATTCTATGATCGAATCCACGACTTGATCTCATATAATAGCAATAACTATATTATCTCATTACTCTGATTTCATGATCGAATCCACAACTGGTCTCATAAATGGTAATAGACAAATCTTAATTACTTCGATTCGATGGTCGAATCTACGATCCCATGGAATGGTAATGATCACTTCATTATTATGAATTCGTAGTCGAATCCTCGGATGATCCTATGAATTAATAATAAACATATTATTACTTAGTTTTGTGAATTATTCTCCACTGAATTCCACAATTAGTAATCACGACCGGGCGTCTGAGCTACCTCTAAGTAAGCCCCGATTCAAATGGTGAAGGTGTATCCAACGACGATACACTAACAGTCACCGCACGAACGAGTATTTCAAAAATACAACGAAACGATGAACCTATGCAAAATAGAGAAGAAAATAATAAATAATTAAAAATATTGACCAGGGTGCTGGGAGCACGGACACACGACCAACCGACCATGTCGTGGTCAATCCCACGCCAGTTTTATATTTTTAATGCATTTTTATTATTTTTCATGATTTGGTGAAAATTCTCTCATTTTATCAAATTTCCTTCGTCTCGAGGAAACTCCTCGGTTTCATGGTACTTCCATAAATCCATAAAAAATAATATAAAATTAGGGAAAGTAGTGTGGGGCGTGACCATTGGCCAACCGGCCATGCCTTGGTCCCAACCGGCCCCACACCCACGGTTCCTTATTATTTTATTATTATTATTTCTCTAATTTCATGAAAAAACTCCTGATTTCATGGTATTTTTGCACAAATCATCAAATAATAATAAAATAAAATAAATTATTGTAGATGGTGGATTTTCGACAAAGGCTAAATTCGTAAACTCATAATTATACGAAGCTCTGATTCAGCAATCAGAGATGAGTATCGAGACACGGGTCTCTCATCGAATTCTCAACGGAGAGTACTTTCTCTCAGAGTACATGTAGATATGCAGTCTCACGACTGGACAACGACATATCTCATGAATACTGAATACTTTCAGTGATTATTTCTATATAGCATCACGAGATGGACGGCTCCTAGACAGCTTGCTCTGCTAGTATAGAGCGATGAAGTCTTCAGGAACAAACAACAAGTTTACCCTGACTATATAAAGGATATGACTTACCGGCAAGCTCGTATCAGGAAAATTAATGCTCCTAGACAGCTTGCTCTGCTAGTATAGAGCCACGAAGTTAATTATTCCTAATTGCAATCGCTCCTATTCCATGGTCGAATCCACGACTGGTCCCATGGAATGACAATAACAATTGTTCTGATTCTATGATCGAATCCATGACTTGATCTCATAGAATAACAATAACTATATTATCTCATTACTCCGATTTCATGATCGAATCCACAACTGGTCTCATAAATGGTAATAGATAAACCTTAATTACTTTGATTCTATGGTCGAATCTACGATCCCATGGAATGGTAATGCTCACTTTATTATTCTGAATTCGTAGTCAAATCCTCGGCTGATCCTATGAATTAATAATAAACATCTTATTACTCAGTTTTGTGAATTATTCTCCACTGAATTCCACAATTAGTAATAAATAATCAACAACCGGGCGTCTGAGCTACCTCTAAGTAAGCCCCGATTCAAATGGTGAAGGTGTATTCAACGATGATACACTAACAGTCACCGCACGAACGAGTATTTCAAAAATACAACGAAACGATGAACCTATGCAAAATAGAGAAGAAAATAATAAATAATTAAAAATATTGACCAGGGTGTTGGGAGAACGGACACACGACCGACCGACCGTGTCGTGGTCAATCCCACGCCAGTTTTATATTTTTAATGCGTTTTTATTATTTTCCATGATTTGATGAAAATCCTCTCGTTTTATCAAATCTCATTCGTCTCGAGGAAACTCCTCGGTTTCATGGTACTTCCATAAATCCATAAAAAATAATATAAAATTAAGGAAAGGAGTGTGGGGCGTGACCATTGGCCAACCGACCATGCCTTGGTCCCAACCGGCCCCACATCCACGGTTCCTTTTATTTATTATTATTATTTCTCTAATTTCATGAAAAACTCCTTGATTTCATGGTATTTTTGCACAAATCATCAAATAATAATAAAATAATATAAATTATGAAAACTTTTGGGACCGGGCCTTGGCCGGCTGGCCATGCCCTAGCCGGTCCCACACGCCCCTTTGTTTTATTATTTTATTATTAGTTATCCTTGAATTCATCAAATTCCTTGATTTCATGGTATTTCTCTCAAATTAGGAAAAATTCCCTCAAATCATCAAAAATACCTAAAAAATAATTATGAAAACTCGTGGGACCGGGCCCTAGCCGGCCGGCCATGCCTTCCACGGTCCCACACGGCTTATTTTTATTATTTTAATATATTTTTGCTTCCTTGAACTCATGAAAACTCCTTCAATTCATGGAAACTCCAAAAATTCATCAAATTTCTCAAAATTCATGAATTTTTCATAATATCATCAAAATATTATAAAATTAGGGAAACTCGTGGGACCGGGCCCTAGCCGGTCGGCCATGCCTTCCACGGTCCCACACGCCCTTATTTTTATTATTTTAATATTTTTTTCTTCCTTGAACTCATGAAAACTCCTTCAATTCATGGAAACTCCCAAAATTCATCAAATTTCTCAAAATTCATGAATTTTTCATAAAATCATCAAAATATTATAAAATTAAGGAAAAGGCACCACGGGACCATGGTTATGGCCGGCCGACCATGCCTTGACCAAGGCGGTCCCGCGCCTCCTCATTCCTTATTTTATAATTAGTTTTCATCATCTCATGGTGTTTTCCTCAGTTTCGTCGAAACCCTAATTTTGGCATATTTTCTCGAATGGATGCTCGATTGCACGCCAAAAAATATCAAAATTCTCAGGACTGTGACGCGGACACCTTGGGGACGCGAGCACGCTATCTTGACCGACCAAGATTGACTCTTTGGCTCACGGAAGCCGGTCCCATCAATTTTCACACTTTTGACCTAATTTGCATAATTGCTCGTATTAGGTCCAAAACTCTTCCAAACACTTTGGATTTTCATGAAGTGATCGTCAGGAGGTCACGTGACAACCCAGGTCCGGTTTTATGACTCCATGGTCGGTCCCTCGCCTCGTCATAATTAATTAGGTTTTCTCACCTAAGACGAGCATTTTGGATAAATGATTAAGCCAGCATTTAATCATTCTTCCACCAAAAAATCGTCAACTCTTCAGGAGTTCTTCGTATTTTGCTCACGTGAGCATATGGACACTACATGGTTGATCCACGGTCCCATGTAGTCGCTCCCTCCTTCGTCCCATGGTTAAAATTCCGACGAACCATGAATTGATCATCAATTGATCAAATTAGGGTTTCTGAATCCAAGGGTCATCATTCCAGATTCCAACCTTAATAATTTTACGAAGACCTCATGGTCATTAATCTTATTAATTATGCTCGGTTCAACAACCAGTACTTTAATTAATATTTTGGTCACGCTGCCAATAATCCATCAGATGAGCAACACTTGCTCAGACGATCAAATATTCAAAAATTCATCACATGAGCAACACTTGCTCAGATGATAAATATTTGCTCAAACCAAGGAATATTGGTTCAACAATCAATATTCAACGATATATCGAATGAGCAATACTTGCTCACTTCATCGTAAGAACTATACCTCTGTCTCATGACATGTTCAATTCATGAGCTTCAGAACATCATGTTCAACTCAGCAACTACATGGACTCGTCGTCCCATCAAACCACGAAGTCATCAATTGACTAACAAACCACGAGACGTCAATCGTGTCACTTGGGAGATATCACTTAGGGTTTTGGTCTGGCGGTCTACGGCACGTGTGTTCAAACACGCGATGGAATGTGAGCAAGTCGTGCAATCAGTTGAAGGAATTCACGAGGTAGTGGGTGGAAAATCGACCAAGTCTCCACACGTTGAGCAACTGGTTTCAAACACGATCTCCACTTCCCCACTCTTTGATTCCATCAACTGCCACACTTCATGGAATCATGGTGTATACAATTCCAGCAATATAAATAAGTTTCTGAATCATGATTGAATCATCAGCAGTATCATCAATATCACGTCAAACTGACAACACGAGATCATCAACTCATCAATTGAGAAACTACTCTCAATTGAGCAATTTCAATCACTCAGAGCTTATCGTATTCAGAATTCACACAACACAATCTTTGATTACCATCGATTCCACACATTTCTCAGCTTCCCTCCTACAGATCAACCCATCCTCTCTTGTGACCGAATTTATTCTGGAACGGTCATTGTCTTGATTTAGGCCGGAGTACTACAGATTGATCTCTCGAATCTAAAGCACCCCCTTTACAGCGGTGCATCTGTGTGAGGTTTAACATTTCGCTCGGTTCGAGGAGTCTCCTCCGCATGGTCGTCTCCTCATTTCCTTAAAAACCAGCAAAATCGTTTTTCCCAATCTACAGATTGGAGACCACAGTGGGAGATCATTCTCTCGGTTGCAATCTCACAATTTCACAAGATGGTTGATCTCAGGTCAGGATCAGTTACTAATCCTAACACAAACCGTGCTAGCAGTAGCAACAACAACAATCGGAATATCCCGGAGACAATTTCGACTTCCAACACTGATGGAGGTGACACTACTCCTCCTCACGCCGAAGGTCATCCACTGTCTGGATGACACCCTAAAGAAGTCAGAGGAGATCCACCGCCTACTATTGCTGATCTTATCAAAGCGCAAGAGACTCTTTCAAAGAACCAGACTGACATGGCTTCTACACAGAAGGAGCTGTATAATTATCTCAAAACTCTTACTGACAAGATGTCAGAGAAGACTCAAGAGAAGGGAAAGGAGAAGGAGAAATCCTCAGATGACGGTCCTGAAGTAATTCTAATCCATACAGTAGAAGACGACGAAGTCCACAAAACTGCTGCAGACAACTCATCAGCGAAGGGATCATCGAATTTCATCACTCGCGAGGATCTGGAGCACCTTTTGGAGAACCATGGAAAAGGCAATATATCGCATGACCATTATCATCAACCTCCTTATCCTGCCGCTACGCAGAGGATTCCACTCCCCAAAGGTTACGTTTCTCCAACTTTCACCTTGTATAATGGAACTGGCAATGCTCGGGAACATGTATCTCGTTTTCTCGAAGCCTTAGGAGAACATGAACATAATCATGTCGTCCGTCTCAAGGAATTCTCAGAATCTCTGAAAGGCAACGCATACACCCGGTATAACAGCATCACACCAGGGACCATCAACAATTGGGGAGAAATGGTTAACGCATTTTGCAGGAAATACTTCTTCGTGTCAGAACAAGTCACTCTCTCCGACCTTTGAAGAATGTTTCAGAGGGTCAGTGAAAATCCCAATGATTATGTGAAAAGGTTCAGAGTCCAAGCCCTGGATTGTCATGACCCAAACGTCACAGAGCAACAACTGGTGGACTTTTGCATCAATGGCATGCTCCTGGTCTACAGGGCCTTGCTAGAAAACCTTCGATTCCAAATTTTCTCATAACTTCAGGAAGCTTCGAAGAGGTCGGCAACCACTGCACCCGCTCTTTTGGAAAGAGAAAAGTCTACAAAGACTGAAGATTCAAAAGACACTCGAGGAAGCAGGCGTCTGATCAACAAGCAGTATAACCTGCAACCTTCAAAAAATGTTATCGCGGAAGGGAGTAAGAGAAAAGAAGAACCACAACACAAGCATACTTCCTCCACCCCTTCAAAGACACACAAGAAGGAGAATTCGAAAATCCCTCCTCAGCATACGGAGGATCCAGAAGCACCTGATTTTACCTGTTCAATAGAAGAAGTTAATGAACTACTCGATGCCTGGATTCAAGACGGCGCAATCAAATTGCCTTATGTCAAGAAGGAACCAACTGAAGAAGCCATGGTAAATCCTCGGTATTGTCGCTTCCATAGATACGTCAGCCATCCCACGAGTGATTGCAAAATTTTGAAGCGCATATTCAAAGAAAAGGTCGAATCAGGAGAGCTCAACCTGGGGACTGAAGGGGTGCACAAAAAACCCCTCCCAGTCAGAACTTTTACCATCTCCGAACCTCCCGTCAAGGAAACGGTCCAATCTCTGATCGAACATGTCTGCGAGCTATTGTATCTTTCGAAAGCTCAAAGGAAAGACATGTTTGCTGCACTGAACCTCATCGTGTCCGGAAGACGTCCGCTGATCCAAGAGACTAACACCGGACCTTCAACCACCGACACAGAAATGTATGACTGGGGACTTCTCACCACAGTGCACATTAAAGGAAATGAGTTCAAGAGGGCATTCATCGATGTTGGTACCTCCGTCAACATCATCCCTTTGAAGACTCTCAGAGATGCTGGTATTACTCGACGGGAAGCCACCCACGCTCCCATAGCAATCAGGGACCACGAAGGAATCTCCAGAAACCCATACGGCTTCATCACTCTCAAAATTACGGAAAGATTGATCTGCACTGAGGCCAAGTTTTTCATAATCCGGGAAGACCCTGGATACGACATGGTCCTTGGGAGAACTTGGATTCATGCTGAAAGGAAACGATTCCTTCAACACATCCTGACATCGACAAGGATTCCGAGTCGGAAGACGAAGAAGAGGGCGCACCACCGTTTGAGCATCTGGAAGAAGTAAAAACTCTGATGGGACTTACGCAGGAACTTGGAGATAATCCGCACACCTTTGTCAGAAGGTTTCGAGCTCAGGCAAGTCTTATTCCTCCTCTTGCTCCAATATTACCAATGTTCAAATACGCTACTATAGTCCAGGGACTTCTCCCCATGAATAATTTAGCAGTCATCAAAAGCTACGAGTGGGTGACTTCACCTCAGCAGTATTACACTCAATGGTTGGGTTCAGAACTTCTTCAAATAGGTCACTCCATCGAGGGGTTTATTACTGAAAACCTGGCTAAGCATGATCAACACTATGTTGGATACTCTCTTCTGCGCGAGTGTCCATATGTGCCACAGTCGTGGAATTCCGTCAAACATGGAATTCCAAATCAGCGGAAGATATTCAAGGCACGATCGACCAAGCCTAACAAGTTTCATGAAGGGGACCTGGTTCTCAAAGCAGTTCAGCGCGGTCTTCATTCTACAAGGAACTCCAATTGGGAAGGACCATTCATGGTCACTGAATCCGTGGCCTGAGGTACTACAAATTGACCAACACAAATGGCAGAACCCTACCAATAATTCACGAAAATTGGCTCAAGGCGTTTATCTGAAATTATTGGACATTTAAGGTATTGGGCGTTTGAAGCACTCATGGTGCTGGGATTTAACATTTAGGATTTTATTTCATTTGTATTTCAATTCCTCCAAAACATTTGCAATACTTTCAATCAGTATTTGAATTCAGCAATTTATCAAAATTCAGTTCATATTTCGTAAAAGAAAATCTCTATCAAATCTACAAGAAAATCCTCAACCATCAGTCAATCCAAAACCATCTAAATATCAAAAACCCAAGCATAAACCTCACATCTCTCATAAATTCAGAAGTTCAAGAGATCAGCAAGAAAAGACTTCCGCTCATCAGCACCCTTCAAGATTTGCAAAGCCGCCCTCTCCTTGTTCAACTCCTCGGTCAACTTGGCAATCTTGTCCTCCTTCTCCTTCACAGCATCGTTTGGAAAGGGTATATTATTCTCACATGAATCCTTGATAACGTTTATTTGCTTACGAAGCCATTTCACGTTGAGGCCAAGTCTTTCTGAATTCTCCAAGTTAAACTCTCAATCAAAGAGTATATATGGAGTCACGGTATTCCTGGGTCTCGTATGCATATCACTCACGACACGCAAGATAACGCCTACTTGCATGATTAAAGCGTAAGCACGCCCAGGGTTCCTGTCAACGATCATATGGCCGAACTTCTTCCATATCGTCTCATGCAAGCGTGCATGTCCAATGGGAACGCTAAATCCACCGACCAGTTCATGATACGGGAGTGAAGTGTTAAAGGGAGGATCGAAAGCGACCCCTACAATTGGATATTCATACACTATTATACGGTTTTCGGTCACTGGAGTGGCTCCCACGACTAAATCAACAGTTCCTTCGGTATTCTCCACTGCTGTCTCGGTTTTTTCTATCACTGAGGCAACAACCATCTGGGTTTCCATAACAGCAGTAGCGACCTTCTCATGGCCTTGAAATACATGGATGGTTGTCTCTTCATCAATAACTCCGTAATGGTTAGGGTTATCATCGTTGGCTCCAGCATCCTCAACTTTGGTATTTAGCACCTAATACGAAGATTACCTGAGGTTAGAGTCACGAATCCAAAGAATATTATGAAACACAGTATACCAACAAGGAAACATCATCAAGGTTCATCATACTACATTCAAGTCACGAGCAAATAATATGAAATTCATGAAAACACATTTTACGATGAGTCCGTCTGAAGAAACTGAACTCTGCCCTGTACTAGGAGACGAACTGGGAGCAATTTACAAGGAATCCAAGGATGTGTCATATGCCATTCTCTTCGTATATATGTCCTCTATGACATGTCAAAATTTCATGACAATCCAATGAACGAGCGGGTATATGTGGCCAAAATATCAAGTGATGCGCAATCTGAAAAAGTTCTGGAAGTCTCCTGGAAGTTTACTATTTCGCCTTTTTCAAGCTCTGAACGTGCTCAAAACTTAAAAATCTTCTTTGATAAAGCTTGTAAATTTTCCGGGCTTGAATTTGCACATGCAGATCATCAAAATCCGACTCCCGACGAAGATTCTACAGCGTTTTTACTAAAGGTTGGGTTCTGAATTTTCTGACGACGAAGTTCAACTAAGTTTTCATATATTCACATGGGTTCTCATTCATTCATTCACAAATCAGCACTTTTATACTTCTATGAAGAATATACAGGATATATACTTACTTGAGGAGTCTCCAAAGTGTCCAAGGGGTTGGAATTGTCCACATCAACGGCAAGAGGAACATCACTTCCATCCGGTTCCGAATCTTGGGAATTACCTCCATTCCCCTTCCCAGAGGATGATTGAATTCCGGAATTCTCCATCTCCATGACGACATCCTCTTGTACACGTCCTTTACAATCAATATTCTCATCCATGAAGCACTACATTTGAACATGTGAAGAAATACTTACAGTTTCCTCGTCACTCAAATCAGCAATTGCTTGTTCAGTAGCAGAAAATTGAAGACCTTCAAGACTTGATGGAGTAAAATTCTGCAACAAAATTAACAATGTTGGCTTCATGATTCTAATACTAATAGCAATAAAAGTCACAGTGAGAAATATTGGGAACTCACCAAAGCACCAAATGGGGACTTTACGGTATTAGGTAACAGCTTATAACCTTTATGCCTGTCTTCTCCGCCATGAATAACCTCCTCAGTCTCTGAGAAATCTACACCGATTCGAGGTCGTATATTACGACCGTCCTGTGGTGAAATTCAGTAATATAATCAGAATACAGTTCTTATAATTTCGTGAAGATTATATGAAGAAACATACCTGGGAGTATCCTGGAGACGATTTTCGTTTATCACCAGAAAGATACTTCAATCTTGGTCGACTGGAAATCATCTCAGCCGAAGGAAGATCCTTGAATGGAGGTCTGGGGAATCTTACATATCCACGCAAACGCCCAAGTTGCTGGTCCCAGAATTCTACATAACCTGGGGTTACATAGGAGAATCTATCAGAACCAGGAAACCAGTAGCTACTCCCTTCCACGTGAGTATGATCCAAATGAGTCATGAGTTGCTCAACTGATGGCTTCCTTCTCCGTATGGTTGGAACACACTGATCCATACCCATTTGTCGAGCTGCTCTATCAATATTGTACTCCTCCACTGAAAGCTCTCCAAATGTGACTGATAGCAAATGACCAGGAGTGCAACTCAACATTAAAGATCTTTCTCCATCACTCATATGCACACCAGACGTCAAACTCGTGCCTTCTCCAGTATTGAAAGTCATCGGCTGAGAAACATAATCAGGGACTGACACCCACGGGCGAAAATTGAACTCAGATTCTTCATCTAACACATGAATAAAACGTATTTTAGAACGAGGCTGCTTGGTGGACCAACGCATGATCCTAGCATTATCTTTCTCAGGGAAAGTATGGCGCGCATCAGTATTCGGTCCTTGCAGAACATTACGTGGAGTAGGTGCATAATTCTTAAAATGCTCCAACATCAAAGCTTGAAGAAACATCGTGTTGGCATAACACTCAATCTTCAAAGAGCCGTTCGACACACTGGAGTCTATAATCAAGGATTCCAGGTTGTAATACAAGGAGCCTAAGAATAAACTACCTATCGGAAGTTGCTCACCTTGAGCCATATTAATAGCAAAGGGAATCACAAAAGGCTTCAACAAGTTTCCACTATCTTCAAAAATGTCTCTGGACAACCATAAACATAAGAAAGCAGCAATGGGTAACATACCATCGATGGGTTTATCAGAAACCTCGTCTTTGGGCCACCAGTGTGTCAACCAGGAAGCATAGCATCCTTTACTACCAGCCTTATTCGCTTTCTCCATTGCAGCTGTCAAGACATGAGAAACGACGGTCTCCTCATCTGAAAGATCCCCAGGAAGATTGCTCGTGATCGGGAGATGCATCAGAGCCGCCACGTCTTCCAAGGTAATGGTAAACTCTCCCCATCTACATATGAAAGTGTGAGTGGGAATGCACCAGCGAGCAAATAGAGCCACAATACCACTTGCGTCATGATAAATGAACAACTCTCCAGAAGCTTGAATAGCTCTCGTCACCTGCGCCTGGTCGAGCATAGTCCTCACATGAGGAAAACCCAACATATGCCTCGCCCAGCTGGAAAATTTCTCCAAAGGTCGTCGAGAAAGCTTAAATTCTATGATTGATGAGGCGAAGACCCCTCGTTCAAGACAAAACCGAATCACTATCTTAGGAGTCACCAACTTCTTCTGAGTAACAGTTCTGGGATTTATCAAAAGACGATACACTGGGGATTTCAAATGTTACTCAGCTCCTGGGATATCTTTTTCAAAGAATGCATCATCTATGTTCGGGACATTCTTAATCCCAGGGATTTCGTCTTCGTCTCCCCCAACGGAAGTTTCATCCATGCATGTCTCATCTATGGAGATACCATCAACAACGCACATCTCTTCCCTCGAGGCGTCGTCAGCTTGGGAATTGGACATCATTGCTAAGTAGCTGAAAAGGTTCACACTACATTCTACTTCAGTATGCCGTCCAGATATAAATCAAGGAAATACAAGAAAAAATGGTAACTCTTAACTCTTACCTTTTACACTTCCACTAACAATGGTGATAGTAATACTAGAGTTAACACCTCAAAATCGCTCGTCTCTTCGAAAACTGCAAAAACGAAACTTTATTTAATTTCCGAAACTGATTTTTCATGAAATCACGGACACAATTTTCATAATGTGAACATTCACACAACTGACCTATGAATTTTACAACAATAAAATATTTCATCATAAATATATTTTCTATCTTCGAAGGTTCCTCAAAACCCACGTTTCTGGTTTTTCAAAAAAGCGGCAATTAATGCAACTTGCATACATAAACTCTCCAGGATTTTATTTAATGAAAAAGAACTCATGAAAATAAAACATATCATCATATTTTGCATAATATATGTCACGGCTGCATATACATGTATAAAAAAAAATAAAAATAAAAAAATTATTTTTCCTTCGTATCGTCGTTATTTGTCTTTAAAATGAAGGTTTATTTCAAAAAATATTGTGAAAGCTCACATCTCATACATATGATAAAGTTTTGTATTTACATGAAATCTCATAAGCAAAATTTTATCACTGGACACAAGTTCATCATCCATATTTTCCTTCGTGTCATCGTTATTTGTCTTTAAAACGAAGGATTATTCCGATTTCATGAAAATTCACTTCTTTTATGATGAAACCTTGATATACATGAAATCTCATACACTAAGTTTTATCACTGGACCTAGGTTCATATTAAAAAAATCTCTCCTAAATCAGGGATTATAGTTAGTTTTCAAAACTAACGATCGAACGAACATACGTTTTCAAAAAACGAGGGTTTTTCATAAAACTCACACTAATATACACACATGTATATAACTTCATCATGATCAAAGAATGAACAACTCATGAGGATCATAAACATCAGCAAAAAATAAAAAAAAAATACACGTACCTGGTCGGCCGGAATTTGGCCGGCGGCAAATGGACGGCGACTGGCGGCGCCGGCGCCCGATGGTCTTCTCCTGCTGCTGGCGTGAAGGTGTTGAGATGGTGGAGAGCTGGTTGTGGAAAAAAAAAAGAAGGATTAATCCCTTTTATATCAATTTTATTTCCAAAACCTAATTTTCTAAGGATTTCCTTATTGGGCCCGACCCGCGATTCCTAACCGACCACGGACTTGTCATCCAAACCAGCGGTTCAACGCCAATTTATACTCATCAAACGATGCTCCAATCATGACATTGAAGCCTTCATCAAGTCGTGGTTTCCTCATGCTCTCTAAATCCGGTAACGTCTCAACTTACGACTAAGTTCAATTACTGGTATTATTATTTATGGCCGGAAAATCACCATTTAATGATGACTGAGGAACACAGCTTTCCTCAGTAAGCAGGGGACTTAATGTAGATGGTGGATTTTCGACAAAGGATAAATTTGTAAACTCATAATTATACGAAACTCTGATTCAGAAATCAGACGTGAGTATCGAGACACGAGTCTCTCATCGAATCCTCAACGGAGAGTACTTTCTCTCAGAGTACATGTAGATATGTAGTCTCACGACTGGACAACGGCATATCTCATGAATACTGAATACTTTCAGTGATTATTTCTATATAGCATTACGAGATGGACAGCTTCTAGACAGCTTGCTCTGCTAGTATAGAGCGATAACTTCTTCAGGAACAAACAACGAGTTTACCCTAACTATATAAAGGATATGACTTACCGACAATCTCGTATCAGGATAATTAATGCTCCTAGACAGCTTGCTCTACTAGTATAGAGCCACAAAGTTAATTATTCCTAATTGCAATCGCTCTTATTCCATGGTCGAATCCATGACTGGTCCCATGGAATGACAATAACAATTGTTCTGATTCTATGATCGAATCCGTGACTTGATCTCATAGAATAGCAATAACTATATTATCTCATTACTCCGATTTCATGATCGAATCAACAACTGGTCTCATAAATAGTAATAGATAAACCTTAATTACTCTGATTCTACGGTCGAATCTACGATCCTATGGACTGGTAATGCTCACTTTATTATTCTGAATTCGTAGTTGAATCCTCGGCTGATCCTATGAATTAATAATAAACATCTTATTACTCATTTTTGTGAATTATTCTCCACTGAATTCCACAATTAGTAATAAATAGTCAATAACCGGGCGTCTGAGCTACCTCTAAATAAGCCCCGATTCAAATGGTGAAGGTGTATTCAACGATGATACACTAACAGTCACCGCACGAACGAGTATTTCAAAAATACAACGAAACGATGAACCTATGCAAAATAGAGAAGAAAATAATAAATAATTAAAAATATTGACCAGGATACTGGGAGCACGGACACACGACCGACCGACCGTGTCGTGGTCAATCCCACGCCATTTTTATATTTTTAATGCGTTTTTATTATTTTCCATGATTTGATGAAAATCCTCTCGTTTTATCAAATCTCCTTCGTCTCAAGGAAACTCCTCGGTTTCATGGTACTTCCATAAATCCATAAAAAATAATATAAAATTAAGGAAAGGAGTGTGGGGCGTGACCATTAGCCAACCGGCCATGCCTTGGTCCCAACCAGCCCCACATCCACGGTTCCTTATTATTTATTATTATTATTTCTCTAATTTCATGAAAAAACTCCTTGATTTCATGGTATTTTTGCACAAATCATCAAATAATAATAAAATAATATAAATTAGGAAAAGTTGTGGGACCAGGCCTTGGCCGGCCGGCCATGCCCTAGCCGGTCCCACACGCCCCTTTGTTTTATTATTTAATTATTAGTTTTCCTTGAATTCATCAAATTCCTTGATTTCATGGTATTTCTCTCAAATTAGGAAAAACTCCCTCAAATCATCAAAAATACCTAAAAAATAATTATGAAAACTCGTGGGACCGGGCCCTAGCAAGCCGGCCATGCCTTCCACGGTCCCACACGTCCTTATTTTTATTATTTTAATATTTTTTTGCTTCCTTGAACTCATGAAAACTCCTTCAATTCATGGAAACTCCCAAAATTCATCAAATTTCTCAAAATTCATGAATTTTTCATAATATCATCAAAATATTATAAAATTAGGAAAACTCGTGGGATCGGGCCCTAGCCGGCCGGCCATGCCTTCCACGGTCCCACACACCCTTATTTCTATTATTTTAATATTTTTTGCTTCCTTGAACTCATGAAAACTCCTTCAATTCATGGAAACTCCCAAAATTCATCAAATTTCTCAAAATTCATGAATTTTTCATAAAATCATCAAAACATTATAAAATTAAGGAAAAGGCACCACGGGACCCTGGTCATGACCGGTCGACCATGCCTTGACCACGGCGGTCCCACGCCTCCTCATTCCTTATTTTATAATTATTTTTCATCATCTCATGGTGTTTTCCTCAGTTTCGTCGAAACCCTAATTTTGGCATATTTTCTCGAATGGACGCTCGATTGCACGCCAGAAAATATAAAAATTCTCAGGACTGAGACGCGGACACCTTGGGGACACGAGCATGCTATCTTGACCGACCAAGATTTTCTCTTTGGCTCACGGAAGCCGGTCCCATCAATTTTCACACTTTTGACCTAATTTGCACAATTGCTCGTATTAGGTCCAAAACTCTTCCAAACACTTTGGATTTTCATGAAGTGATTGTCAGGCGGTCACGTGACAACCCAGGGCCGGTTTTATGACTCCATGGTCGGTCCCTCGCCTCGTCATAATTAATTAGGTTTTCTCACCTAAGACGAGCATTTTGGATAAATGATTAAGCCAGCATTTAATCATTCTTCCACCAAAAAATCGTCAACTCTTCAGAAGTTCTTCGTATTTTGCTCACGTGAGCATATGGAAACTACATGGTTGATCCACGGTCCCATGTAGTCACTCCCTCCTTCGTCCCATGGTTAAAATTCCGACGAACCATGAATTGATCATCAATTGATCAAATTAGGGTTTCTGAATCCAAGGGTCATCATTCCAGATTCCAACCTTAATAATTTTACGACGACCTCATGGTCATTAATATTATTAATTATGCTCGGTTCAACAACCAGTACTTTAATTATTATTTTGGTCACGCTGCCAATAATCCATCATATGAGCAACACTTGCTCAGACGATCAAATATTCAACAATTCATCACATGAGCAACACTTGCTCAGATGATAAATATTTGCTCAAACCAAGGAATATTGGTTCAACAATCAATATTCAACGATCCATCGAATGAGCAATACTTGCTCACTTCATCGTAAGAACTATACCTCTGTCTCATGACATGTTCAATTCATGAGTTTCAGAACATCAAGTTCAACTCAGCATCTACATGGACTCATCGTCCCATCAAACCACGAAGTCATCAATTGACTAACAAACCACGAGACGTCAATCGTGTCACTTGGGGGGATATCACTTAGGGTTTTGGTCTGACGGTCTATGGCATGTGTGTTCAAACACGCGATGGAATGTGAGCAAGTCGTGAAATCAGTTGAAGGAATTCACGAGGTAGTGGGTGGAAAATCGACCAAGTCTCCACACGTTGAGCAACTGGTTTCAAACACGGTCTCCACTTCCCCACTCCTTGATTCCATCAACTGTCACACTTCATGGAATCATGGTGTCTACAATTCCAACAATATAAATAAGTCTCTGAATCATGATTGAATCATCAGCAGTATCATCAATCTCACGTTAAACTGACAACACGAGATCATCAACTCATCAATTGAGCAACTACTCTCAATTGAGCAATTTCAATCACTCAGAGATTATCGTATTCAGAATTCACACACCACAATCTTTGATTACCATTGATTCCACACATTTCTCAGCTTCCCTCCTACAGATCAACCCATCCTCTCTTGTGACCGAATTTACTCTGGAACGGTCATTGTCTTGATTTAGGCCGGAGTACTAAAGACTGATCTCTCGAATCTAAAGCACCCCCTTTGCAGCGGTGCATCTGTGTGAGGTTTAACATTTCGCTCGGTTCGAGGAGTCTCCTCCGCACGGTCGTCTCCTCAATTCCTTAAAAACCAGCAAAATCGTTTTTCCTCATCTACAATTATGAAAACTTATGGGACCAGGCCTTGGCCGGCCGGCCATGCCCTAGCCGGTCCCACACTCCCCTTTGTTTGATTATTTAATTATTAGTTTTCCTTGAATTCATCAAATTCCTGGATTTCATGGTATTTTTCTCAAATTAGGAAAAATTCCCTCAAATCATCGAAATACCTAAAAATATTAAAAATTAGGAAAACTCGTGGGACCGGGACCTAGCCGGACGGCCATGCCTTCCACGGTCCCACACACCCCTTTTTTTTATTATTTTAATATTTTTTGCTTCCTTGAACTCATGAGAACTCCTTCAATTCATGGAAACTCCCAAAATTCATCAAATTTCTCAAAATTCATGAATTTTTCATAAAATCATCAAAATATTATAAAATTAAGGAAAAGGCACCAGGGGACCGCGGTCACGACCGGACGATCATGCCTTGACCACGGCGGTCCCACGCCTCCTCATTCCTTATTTTATAATTATTTTTCTTCATCTCATGGTGTTTTTCTCAGTTTCGTCGAAACCCTAATTTTGACATATTTTCTCGAATGGATGCTCAACTGCACGCCAGAAAATATCAAAATTCTCAGGACTGAGACGCGGACGCCTTGGGGACACGAGAACGCTATCTTGACCGACCAAGATTGGCTCTTTGGCTCACGGAAGCCGGTCCCATCAATTTTCACAAGTTTTGACCTAATTTGCAATATTGCTCGTATTAGGTCCAAAACTCTCCCAAACACTTTGGATTTTCATGAAGTGATCGTCAGGCGGTCACGGGACAACCCAGGGCCGGTTTCATGACTCCATGGTCGATCCCTCGCCTCGTCATAATTAATTAGGTTTTCTCACCTAAGGCTCAGACGAGCATTTTTGAATAAATGATTAAGCCAGCATTTAATCATTCTTCCACCAACAAATCGTCAACTCTTCAGGAGTTCTTCGTATTTTCTCACGTGAACATATGGACACTACATGGTTGATCCACGGTCCCACGTAGTCGCTCCCTCCTTCGTCCCATGGTTAAAATTCTGACGAACCGTGAATTGATCATCAATTGATCAAATTAGGGTTTCTGAATCCAAGGATCATCATTCCAGATTCCAACCTTAATAATTTTACGACGACCTCATGGTCATTAATCTTATTAAATATGCTCGGTTCAACAACCAGTACTTTAATTAATATTTTTGGTACGCTGCCACTAATCCATCAGATGAGCAACACATGCTCAGACGATCAAATATTCAACAATTCATCACATGAGCAGCATTTGCTCAGATGAGGAATATTTGCTCCAACCAAGGAATATTGGTTCAACAATCGATATTCAACGATCCATCAAATGAGAGATACTTGCTCACTTCATCGTAAGAACTATACCTCTGTCTCATGACATGTTCAATTCATGAGTTTCAGAACATCATGTTCAACTCAACGACTACATGGACTCATCGTCCCATCAAACCTCAAAGTCATCAATTAACTAACAAACCACGAGACGTCAATCGTGTCACTTGGGGGGGGATATCACTTAGGGTTTTGGTCTTGCGGTCTACGACACGTGTGTTCAAACACACGATGGAATGTGAGCAAGTCGTGCAATCAGTTGAAGGAATTCACGAGGTAGTGGGTGGAAAATCGACCAAGTCTCCACACGTTGAGCAACTGGTTTCAAACACGATCTCCACTTCCCCACTCCTTTATCCCATCACTTGTCACACTTTATGGAATCATGGTGTCTATAATTCCAGCAATATAAATAAGTCTCTGAATCATGATTGAATCGACATCATCATCAGGATCATCAATCTCACGTTAAACTGACAACACGAGATCATCAACTCATCAATTGAGCAACTACTCTCAATTGAGAAATTTCAATCACTCAGAGCTTATCGTATTCAGAATTCACACACCCACAATCTTTGATTATCATTGATTCCACAATTTCTCAGCTTCCCTCCTACAGATCAACCCATCCTCTCTTGTGACCGAATTTACTCTGGAATGGCCATTGTCTTGATTTAGGCCGGAGTACTACAGATTGATCTCTCGAATCTAAAGCACCCCCTTTGCAGCGGTGCATCTGTGTGAGGTTTAACATTTCGCTCGGTTCGAGGAGTCTCCTCCGTACGGTCGTCTCCTCAATTCCTTAAAAACCATCAAATCATTTTTCACCATCTACCGATTAGCGACCACAGTGGGAGATTAATCTCTCGGTTGCAATCTAAAAATCTCACAAGATGGTTGGTCTTAGGACTAATTCAACTAATTCAGATCAGGATATTTCAAACGACAACATTCCTCATATTACACCTGGCGGCATGGAAGGCAGAGGGATCCCGACTTTGGAAGAGTTGGCTCAAATCCTAGAGGTCCATACTAGGAACATGGACCTGATGAAGGAGACGATAAACCACATCCTCGACTTTCTCATCAGATTGACATCCGAGTTAGGCAGTATCTCCGCTCCAGAAGCCTCAACACCGGGGACTGAGACGTCATCTGACCCTCAAATTAACAGCTTCACCACATACGAGAAGTCGGTGGAACAAGAGGTCACACATTTGATTGAAAATCTATGCGAACTCCTGCACTTCTCCAGGGATTAGTGCACAGACATATTTTCAGCACTTAACAAATATCATCCAGCGTAAAAATAACGCCACCAACACCATCAGTTGAAGAAGTCTCCCTAGTGCCTGGACATTCGATCGACAACATCTCTTTTGAAGAAGAAGATCGCATGACGGATGAAGGACACAACCGAGCATTGTACGTCACTGGTTTCATCAAAGGCACCGAATTCAGAAGAGCTCTTGTTGACATCGGTGCTTCCACCAACATTGTCACTATGAAGACTCTCAGGATGGCCAGATTTCCACAAGGTAAAATCGTTCGCTATCCCATCCTAATGACAGGATTTGAAGGAATTCAAAGCCATACATATGGATATGCATACATAGATTTGAGGGTGGGGCCGATTCGATCGAAAGCAAAGTTTCATGTGATCGAGCAAGATCCTGACTACCACATAATACTGGGACGCCCACGGCTCCATGATAACAAGGTGGTTCCTTCAACATACCACCAATGCATGAAGGCCCTGCTCGACAACAAGATCGTTCGCATTCCGGCTTCATCATCTCCTTATGCTCTCGTCTATGATACTGAGTTCCTTGAATCTCAAAAAGGCATCCCGGACCTCCAAGCAGGATTCGCAGTACTCCACTTCCAAGCTGGAAGACTATCGAGAAGGCTGATAACGATCTGTCATCCTCGGCTGCTAAAATGATCAAGTCACCTACTACACCGACTAAACTCCATAATGATCAAGTCTCAACTCCAGGGACAAACTTCACGACCGATCGAGACGTAGAAGGGAGAGTCATTTATCGCCGACGGAAAGATTAACAATTAATCTGGGAGAACGATGAAAAGTCTCCCCACCCTGAAGAATCGTGTCAGAGTAAGCTATCACTTGAAGAAGAAGAAGTCCAAGATGCCCCACGACAACTACAGGACGGCACTGACTCTACCCCTGAGGATCTCGAAACAATCAACATTGGGACTGAAGACGATCCAAGGCTAATCCTGATCAGTTCAGCGCTATCACCAGAGGAGCGAACCGATCTGATAAAATTATTGAAACAATATCAAGATGTCTTTGCCTGGACGTACGAAGAAATGTCGGGTCTAGATGACAAACTCGTCACCCATCACCTGCACATCGTCCCTCGTTCCAAAGCTGTCAAACAACCGCCCAGACAATTTAGACACGAATTTGAGGAGCAAATCAAGGTCGAAATTCAGAAACTGTTGGCAGCAGGGTTCATCAAGCCTATTCTTCATCCAACGTGGCTAGCAAATGTGGTACCTGTTAAGAAGAAAAATGGTCAAATCAGATGTTGTGTCGACTTCAGGAACTTGAATAAATTTTGTCCAAAGGATGACTTCCCTCTACTCAACATTGACATGCTCGTCGATGCAACCAGTGGTCACGGTATGTTCTCATTCATGGACGGCTATAGTGGTTACAACCAAATCAAGATGTATGAACATGACGCCAACAAGACTGCGTTCCGTACTCCCATTGGGAATTTTCACTACACTGTGATGCCCTTTGGATTAAAGAATGCTGGTTCCACTTATCAACGAGCCATGACTACCATATTCCACGACATGATGCACAAGCAAGTAGAAGACTATGTTGATGATGTGGTGATAAAATCGAAGACTCGAGCATCTCATATCGAAGTTCTAAGACAGGTGTTTGAAAGGTGCAGAGAATACAAGTTAAAAATGAATCCTCTAAAGTGCGCATTCGGAGTTTCTTCCGGAAAATTCTTAGGATTCCTGGTCACGGCTAAAGGGATCAAAGTCGACCCAGACAAGGCAAAAGCTATTACCACCATGCCTCCTCCATGTACCGTGAAGGAACTACAGAGATTTATGTGCAAGGTAAATTACATTCGACGCTTCATTCCTGGATTAGCTCAACTCATTGCTTCGTTCACACCTCTGCTGAAGAAAGGAGCAAGCTTCACCTGGACAGCTGTTCAACAAGAAGCTTTCCATAAAATACAACGGATATTATTGTCACCGGACTTCATGAGGTCTCCAGTGCAGGGACGACCTATGATTCTTTACAATGCCTCCAGTGACGTCGCTATCGGCGCACTCCTCGCTCAGGAAGACGACGAAGACGTCGAACGACCGATTTACTACTTCAGCCGCACAATGAGAGATGCTCAACTCCGATACCCAAAGGCCGAAAGGGCATGCCTGGCATTGGTACATGCAATCCATAAGTTCAGACATTACTTACTATCTAACAGGGTCATACTTATCTCCAAAGCTGATCCCATAAAGTTCTTGCTATCAAAGCCAGCCTTGATAAGAAGACCAGCGAAGTGGCTACTCCAGATGTCAGAATTTGACATAGCTTGCACGCCACCTAAAGTCATCAAAGGTCAAGCGGTCGCAGACTTGCTCGCCGCTTTTCCAGGGGAAGACACAACAACACTACATGAAGAAGTGCCCGGCGAATTCCCAGACATCTTGGTCATCAAGGACGAAACATGGCTTCTATACTTTGATGGATCTGCCACCCCTAGTAGTGACACCGTAGGAGCGGGCATAGTGTTGGTGTCTCCATCTGGTGAAGTTTTCTCACAGTCGTTCAAGTTGGATTTCCACTGCACCAACAACTCAGCAGAATATGAAGCCTTCCTATTAGGATTATCCTTGGCCAAGCAAGCAGGAGCAACACACCTCGAGATAAGGGGATATTCAAAATTATTGGTCAACCAGATGAATGGAACGTATTCTCTCAAAGAAATTACACTTGCTCCATTCAGAACCGAAGCTCAGCGACTGTTGACCTATTTTGCTGACGCAACGATCGTCCATACTGGACGGACTAACAATAGGCATGTTGATTGCCTAGCAACTCTCGCCTCCAAGATGCAATTCGAAGGAGCACAGAAAACGATCACTGTACAGGCGTACGTATCTTCGACTTGGCTCACTCAGATCGAAGACATTCCAGCGAACGATTGGCGAGCACCCATCATTCATGAATTGAGCAGCTCTATTCAGAAGGCCAAGTCAGCCTCAAGGAATTGAAGAACTACTTCTTGCTTCATGGAGGGCTATACTATCGAAACCCTGATGGATCTCTATCACGATGTCTTGGGAGCGACGAAGCGGAAGAACAGCTCAAGCGCATACATGAGGAAGTCTGTGGGCAAACGTTAGTGGTAACACTTTACAGAAAGCTTCAAAGAATGGGGTACTAGGCCATCCATGGAGACTCAGTCAAGAGCTTTACAAGGATGTCCTGATTGCCAAACACCTCCTCATCACTTGGAGGTTTTGACGGTCCACCACACTGGGGACTGGAGGGAGCCTTACATCAAATACCTCCGGGACAACGAACTACCACTGGAAAAGAAGCAAGCAGTCAAACTCATTCAGAAAGCTAAGAGATTCGTCTATCTCGATGGGATCTTATACCGCAAAAGCTTTGGTGGAAATTTACTGAGGTGCTTAGCCGAACATGAAATCCCTACAATCCTGAAGGAAGTACATGATGGAGAACATCAAGGAAAGAGGAAACTATTTCTTCAAATTCATGAGAAATATTATTGGCCAACCATGGAAGATGATGCAGCCGCACACGTTCAGAGGTGTCACCAATGCCAAACCCATGGTAATCTCATCCACACTCCTTGTCTCCCGTTGAATTCTGTGAATAGTCGTGGCCTTTCTACAGCTGGGGACTAGATATCATTGGGAAGATCAATCCAGCATCTTCAAAACAACATGAATACATCATCACTGCGACAGAGTACTTCACCAAGTGGGTCGAAGCTATTCCTCTTCGAAGCACCACTGGAGTTACGATTGCCGCCTTCATCAAAGAGCACATAATATGCAGATTCGGAGTTCCTAAGCATATCATCACAGATAACGGAACTCCTTTTGTCAATCAAGATGTTGAGAAGCTGCTCAATAAATATGGGATCAAACAAATCTTCTCCACGCCTTACTATCCACAAGGAAATGGTCAAGCAGAAAGTACCAACAAGACTTTGGTCAGGATTATCAGTCGGACGATTCATGACAATCCTCGATCATGGCATGAGAAATTACCCATGGCTCTATGGGCTTACAGAACTGCACCAAGGAGATCGATCGGTACTTCGCCATATTCCCTTGTTTATGGAGTCGACGCCATACTTCCAGCAGAAATTAAAGTTCCTTCAGCCAGGATTGCAGCGTCCAGTGGTGTACAATGGGATGAGGCCGAAATCTCCAGATTAAGAATCGCCGAGCTAGATATGCTGGAATCAAGGAGAACCAAGGTGGAAAAATATATGGAAGCTTACAAACAGAGGATCTCCAGAGCCTACAACAAAATGGTAAGACCTCGAACATTTCAAGTAGGAGATTTGGTATTAAAGACGGCAAAGCACATTCAACAAGACATGTCCGCTCCTAAGTTCTCTCATAAATGGGAAGGTCCATATGTTGTTATCAAAGCAGTGTCTAGCGGATACTACAAAATTTTAGCAATCAGTGGAGGAACTGAAGGAAACATCATCAATGGCAAATGGCTCAAAGCTTATTATGCCTGATCCATGAAACAAACTACCTCTTTATCATTTCAAGCATTTTCAAAAATGTAATTTCATTCCTCCAAAGAGCATGCAAATGCTCCTTTGTTCATTAAACATTTCAAAAATGAGCATGATTCGTTCATACCATGATCAACTGTTTCACCTAACTAGAAACTCAGATTTACTCAAAAAACAACAACCACAAATGCTCACTCAGAGCAAACCATCCAGCAACGGATAATCCCTGTAAGAAGCCTCGTCAAGATTCTTATGAAAAATATTGGTCTTTGCCTTCAAGTCTTCGACCGCTTTCTCAACCCTTGCCGACTCCAGAGCCAGTATCCTCTCCTAATCCAGTAAAGTTGCATTCATGTAAATTGCATCAGCATCCTCTGTCGCCTTATGAACCTTGATTATCTCAAGACGACAACTGAGCCAGCTTACATTGAATCGCAATACCTCACAATTCGAGATCATTTCATCCCATTGGTGCAGTTCATGGTTTTTGACGTCTCACAAGTGCATCTGATTCATTTCCTCGATGAGCGGCAATAGCCCCGCTACCGTGGTTAAAAGGGTTAGAAGAAAACCTTTCCACACTTCTGTGGTAGAAATGTAACCATATTTCTTCCAGATATTGGTGTACAGAGACGCATGACATTTGGGAATCACGAATCCGCCGACCATTTCATTGTCTGGGAAGGTATTAGTCAATGGGGCTTCGAATAAAAGCCCAGCGGTTGGGTATGCACGAGCATGGACACCGTCTCCAGTCTCCATGGATCCTACAGAATCTTCACATGCATGGTTACTGCTTTCCTCAACCTCAACCACGGTCACGGACTTTCCACTCTTTCTTCGTCTAGCATCGACGACGACACGGACATCCTCGTACGATGAAACGAAGGAGTGTTAATCCCGGGATTCAGTACAATCTCAAGAGTCATAGGATTACTTACAGACGATCCAGCTTCAGCACGAGCCGATCCATACCGGGCGGGATCTCTAACAGTCCGCTTAGGTCTTGCATTATGAGGAGTAGCATTCTTCTTACAGTCCTACGACAAATCGTTCTCTTGTGATCAACAATCTCGATTGAACAAATACAAGAAATGGGAAGAAGAATAAGTGTACAACTTACTGAGATAGACGTTGCTATTTCACGCTTCGACCGAAGATCATCTTGAGAAGAAATGCTATTGCTCGACATGACGGCAAGAAGGTAGGATCAAAACCTCTCTGCACGATGAAACTGACTCAGGAATGGAAGAAATATTTGCGTGGATCATAGATTTGGAGTCTTGAAGATATATATATCAGGCGATAGTCATATAGTCAATTCAGTTACGAGTTTCACTGGAACCCTAGGCTTCAAAGATCGATACCGAAGACGCGGAGGAAAATAACACACTGGGGACTGAACATCACGGTCAAAAGATAGGACACGCGGCCTTGTACACGTCATGAATTCTCGTCCGTGTGTTACTTCTCATGAAAATCGACAAGTCATGATGAATTTGGATATATGGACATTGGTCCATGTCATGGATTAGAAGAAATCGACGTTAACAAAATGTTCATCATTCAGAAGAAAAGTCTAATTGAAGTAAAGTCGTTTAAACAGTCAGAAGAAAGATATCCACTATGAAGACTAAAAAGGAATGCTCTAATGTCTAAAGAAGATGAAAGTAAAACTACTCGTCGGACTCATCCGAATTGTCAGCTTCATCATCACTGTCCTTCTCGGAATCATCTTCTTCAGAGTCACTGTCAGAATCATTAGTGAAGTCCGGTGGACGGAAGATAACATCATCATCTGAATCCGAGCTATCTTCTGCTGCAGCTTCAGCTTCAATTTTCTCTATTGTCCTCTGATGCTCTCTTTCATATCGATCAGGCTTAATGTAACGCTCGGATGGTTCCCATGTGTTCTCTCCTTTAGAAGCATCAGCATAAAAATCAGAAGGCACCCCATCCAAGAATTGACGCTTCTCCTCAACCCTCTGTCTCTTACGCCAGGTGCGATCTTTTTCACGTTGACGGGCATCCTCCTTTTTGTCTTCATTCCTTTTCTTTTCGAGTTCAGCAAAAGAGACTCTTCGCTCACCCAAAGGAACATTAGGATTCGCCCCTTACTGGGTAACCCTAGCCTTTGATTTCTCTACAGGAGCGTCGGAATCCTCATCAGAAGAGCCAGAGGAAGAAGAGGAATACCAGTAATCGTAATTGTTGTTATTGTTGGTCGATATTTTCTGGAACCGGAAGATCAAAAATTACTACCATGTAAACAAACTAACATCAGAAAAAAATGGTAACTCTTAACTCTTACCTTTTATACTTCCACTAACAATAGTGATAGTAATGCTAGAGTTAACACCTCAAAATCGTTCGTCTCCTCGAAAACTGCAAAAAACGAACGAAGCTTTATTAATTTCGAAACTGATTTTTCATAAAATCACGGACACAATTTTCATAATGTGAACATTCACACAACTGACCTATGAAGTTCATAACAATAAAATATTTCATCATAAATATATTGTCTATCTTCGAAGGTTCCTCAAAACCCACGTTTCTGATTTTTCGAAAAAACAGCAATTAATGCAACATTGCTTACATGAATTCTCAAGAATTTTATCTAATGAAGACAAATTCATGCAAATAAAATATACCATCATATTTTACACAATATATGTCACGGCTGCATATATATATAAAAAAAAACTATTTCTCCTTTGTATCGTCATTATTTGTCTTTAAAACGAAGGTTTATTTCAAAAAATATTGTGAAAGCTCACATCTCATACATATGATAAAGTTTTGTATTTATATGAAAGCTCATAAGCAAAATTTTATCACTGGACACAAGTTCATCATCCATATTTTCCTTCGTGTCATCGTTATTTGTCTTTAAAACGAAGGATTATTCTGATTTCATGAAAATTCATTTCTTTTATGATGAAACCTTGGTATACATGAAAGCTCATACACTAAGTTTTATCACTGGACCTAGGTTCATATTAAAAAAAATCTCTCCTAAATCAGGGATTATAGTTAGTTTTCAAAACTAACGATCGAACGAACATACGTTTTCAAAAAACGAGGGTTTTTCATAAAACTCACACTAATATACACACATGTATATAACTTCATCATGATCAAAACATGAACAACTCATGAGGATCATAAACATCAGCAAAAAAGAAAAAAAAAATACACGTACCTGGTCGGCTGGAATTTGGCCGGCGGCAAACGGACGACGACTGGCGGCGGCGGTGGCCGGCGGTCTTCTCCTGCTGCTGGCGTGAAGGTGCTGAGATGGTGGAGAGCTGGTCGTGGAAAAAAAAAGAAGGATTAATCCCTTTTATATCAATTTTATTTCCAAAACCTAATTTTCTAAGGATTTCCTTATTGGGCCCGACCCGCGAATCCTAACCGACCACGGACTTGTCATCCAAACCAGCGGTTCAACGTCAATTTATACTCAACAAACGATGCTCCAATAATGACATTGAAGCCTTCATGAATTCGTGGTTTCCTCATGCTCTATAAATCTGGTAACGTCTCAACTTACGACTAAGTTCAATTACTGGTATTATTATTTATGGCCGGAAAATCACCATTTAATGATGACTGAGGAACACGGCTTTCCTCAGTAAGCAGGGGACTTAATGTAGATGGTGGATTTTTGACAAAGGCTAAATTCGTAAACTCATAATTATACGAAACTCTGATTCAGCAATCAGACGTGAGTATCGAGACATGAGTCTCTCATCGAATCCTCAACGGAGAGTACTTTCTCTCAGAGTACATGTAGATATGTAGTCTCATGACTGGACAACGGCATATCTCATGAATACTGAATACTTTCAGTGATTATTTCTATATAGCATTACAAGATGGACAGCTCCTAGACAGCTTGCTCTGCTAGTATATAGCGATAACATCTTCAGGAACAAACAACGAGTTTACCTGACTATATAAAGGATATGACTTACCGACAAGCTCATATCGGGATAATTAATGCTCCTAGATTGATTCTACCGTGACATTCACTACTGAATTCCCAGAATAATCTATTATTGCTCCTATTCCATGGTCGAATCCACGACTGGTCCCATGGAATGGCAATAACAATTGCTCCTATTCCATGGTCGAATCCACGACTGGTCCCCTGGAATGGCAATAACCATTTTTCTGATTCTATGATCGAATCCACGACTTGATCTCATAGAATAGCAATAACTATATTATCTCATTACTCTGATTTCATGTTCGAATCCACAACTGGTCTCATAAATGGTAATAAACAAATCTTAATTACTTCGATTCTATGGTCAAATCTACGATCTCATGGAATGGTAATGCTCACTTCATTATTATGAATTCGTAGTCGAATCCTCAGCTGATCCTATGAATTAATAATAAACATATTATTACTCAAATTTGTGAATTATTCTCCACTGAATTCCACAATTAGTAATAAATAATCAATGACCGGGCATCTGAGCTACCTCTAAGCAAGCCCCGATTCAAATGGTGAAGTTGTATCCAACGACGATACACTAACAGTCACCGCACGAACGAGTATTTCAAAAATACAACGAAACGATGAACCTATGCAAAATAGAGAAGAAAATAATAAATAATTAAAAATATTGACCAGGGTGCTGGGAGCACGGACACACGACCAACCGACCGTGTCGTGGTCAATCCCACGCCAGTTTTATATTTTTAATGCATTTTTATTATTTTTCATGATTTGATGAAAATTCTCTCATTTTATCAAATTTCCTTCGTCTCGAGGAAACTCCTCGGTTTCATGGTACTTCCATAAATCCATAAAAAATAATATAAAATTAAAGAAAGAAGTGTGGGGAGTGACCATTGGCCAACCGGCCATGCCTTGGTCCCAACCGGCCCCACACCCACGGTTCTTTATTATTTTATTATTATTATTATTATTTCTCTAATTTCATGAAAAACTCCTTGATTTCATGATATTTTTGCACAAATCATCAAATAATAATAAAATAAATAAATTATGAAAACTTGTGGGACCGGTACTTGGCCGGCCGGCCATGCCCTAGCCGGTCCCACACGCCCCTTTGTTTTATTATTTTATTATTAGTTTTCCTTGAATTCATAAAATTCCTTGATTTCATGGTATTTCTCTCAAATTAGGAAAAATTCCCTCAAATCATCAAAATACCTAAAAATATTAAAAAATAGGAAAACTCGTGGGACCGGGACCTAGCCGGCCGACCATGCCTTCCACGGTCCCACACACCCTTGTTTTTTATTATTTTAATATTTTTTGCTTCGTTGAACTCATGAAAACTCCTTAAATTCATGGAAACTCCCAAAATTCATCAAATTTCTCAAAATTCATGAATTTTTCATAAAATCATCAAAATATTATAAAATTAAGAAAAAGGCACCACGGGACCGTGGTCACGACCGGCCGACCATGCCTTGACCACGGCGGTCCCACGCCTCCTCATTCCTTATTTTATAATTATTTTTCATCATCTCATGGTGTTTTCCTCAGTTTCGTCGAAACCCTAATTTTGACATATTTTCTCGAATGGATGCTCAATTGCACGCCAGAAAATATCAAAATTCTCAGGATTGAGACACGGACGCCTTGGGGACACCAGCACGCTATCTTGACCGACCAAGATTGGCTCTTTGGCTCACGGAATCCGGTCCCATTAATTTTCACAAGTTTTGACCTAATTTGCACAATTGCTCGTATTAGGTCCAAAACTCTCTCAAACACTTTGGATTTTCATGAAGTGATCGTCAGGCGGTCACGGGACAACCCAGGGCCAGTTTCATGACTCCATGGTCAGTCCTCACCTCGTCATAATTTATTAGGTTTTCTCACCTAAGGCTCAGACGAGCATTTTTGAATAAATGATTAAGCCAGCATTTAATCATTCTTCCACCAACAAATCGTCAACTCTTCAGGAGTTCTTCGTATTTGCTCACGTGAGCATATGGACACTACATGGTTGATCCACGGTCCCATGTAATCGCTCCCTCCTTCGTCCCATGGTTAAAATTCTGACGAACCGTGAATTGATCATCAATTGATCAAATTAGGGTTTCTGAATCCAATGATCATCATTCCAGATTCCAACCTTAATAATTTTACGACGACCTCATGGTCATTAATCTTATTAATTATGCTCGGTTCAATAACCAGTATTTTAATTAATATTTTGGGTACGCTGCCAATAATCCATCAGATGAGCAACACATGCTCAAACGATCAAATATTCAACAATTCATCACATGAGCAGCATTTGCTCAGATGAGGAATATTTGCTCCAACCAAAGAATATTGGTTCAACAATCGATATTCAACGATCCATCGAATGAGAGATACGTGCTCACTTCATCGTAAGAACTATACCTCTATCTCATGACATGTTCAATTCATGAGTTTCAGAACATCATGTTCAACTCAACGACTACATGGACTCATCGTCCCATCAAACCTCGAAGTCATCAATTGACTAACAAACCACAAGACGTCAATCGTGTCACTTGGGGGGATATCACTTAGGGTTTCGGTCTGGCGGTCTACGGCACGTGTGTTCAAACACACGATGGAATGTGAACAAGTCGTGCAATCAGTTGAAGGAATTCACGAGGTAGTGGGTGGAAAATCGACCAAGTCTCCACACGTTGAGCAACTGGTTTCAAACACGATCTCCACTTCCCCACTCCTTGATCCCATCAACCGTCACACTTTATGGAATCATGGTGTCTACAATTCCAGCAATATAAATAAGTCTCTGAATCATGATTGAATCGGCATTATCATCAGCATCATCAATCTCACATCAAACTGACAACACGAGATCATCAACTCATTAATTGAGCAACTACCCTCAATTGAGCAATTTCAATCACTCAGAGCTTATCGTATTCAGAATTCACACACCCACAATCTTTGATTATCATTGATTCCACACATTTCTCAGCTTCCCTCCTACAGATCAACCCATCCTCTCTTGTGACCGAATTTACTCTGGAACGGTCATTGTCTTGATTTAGGCCGCAGTACTACAAATTGATCTCTCGAATCTAAAGCACCCCCTTTGCAGTGGTACATCTGTGTGAGGTTTAACATTTCGCTCGGTTCGAGGAGTCTCCTCCGTACTGTCGTCTCCTCAATTCCTTAAAAACCAGCAAATCGTTTTTCCCCATCTACAACAGGCATAACTATGGACAAATCAAAATCGAAGTACAAACATCCTCAAATCAAGCCAGTACTTCATATTTCCATAATCTAAACACTCGTAAACAAGCATCCTTGTAGCAAGCATTAGGAACTTCCAACATAACACAAATTAAATCATGTTTTCATGTTACTTACGTGTAATAGTTTTATGCTTTCAAAATTACTAATAAACAAACAAAAAAAATTGCAGATCAGAACACTCTTAATAATTGATGACAGGAAACTATCAACATTTCATATAACATACTTGAAATCTAAATAATCTGATAGTTTAAATATGAAAAATCAACAAATCGAGCAACAACAATAACAACAACGTTCAAAACTTACCTAGATTAGAGATCTGTTGATTCAGGAAAAATCGTATTGGTCTTTTCCTTCGATCTGAATGGAATCATCCAAACTTTTCAAAACATGATTACAACAAACGAAAAAGAATCACTATAAATTGAATATTATCTGATTTCAATGATCTCATATGGGTAGAAATATAAAAACACGATGATTATTAATCTGAAATTAGATTTAAGATTAGATCAAAATTTCAGCAACAAATCTTAATAAAGAGATTTCGTAAAAAAAAAAAAACTCTGAAAACCTTAGTTCCAATTGAAGAGAATGATAAAAGTATTATATATCTAAACTATGATTCCAAATAGGATCAAAAATTCGAAGTGAAATCAAATGAATTAGGGTTTTGAAACTGTAAACCAGTCATTCATAAGTTTATATTTATTAAAAACATGACAAGATTTCAATTGAATCGAGTATAGAGATGGGAAACTTATCTGTTTTGTTAGATTTGTTGATGAAATTGTTGCGATTCAACATTAATCTTCTGATATTCAAAACCTAGAAATAATTTTTGTCGGACCGAGAGAGAAAGAGAATGAAGAAGAGAGGTAAATAAAATAGATAAATGAAAATATCTACTGAGATTCCTCTTATATATAGTAAAGGGTAGTGTTGTCATTATTAAAATTCGTAATAGTTAATTATGTGCCAGATCTGAAGAAAATTTGATTTTTTGGGCCTAGCAGTATCATTTTCCTAAAGTATGGAGTTGATAGTGGAGGATCCATTTTGTGGGGCTTCTATATGTTGAACCCATATAGTAGGAAGGGTTCTAGTATTTTTCACATGTCTATTTGGGTTTTGGAGCGACAAGCTTAAAGTTAAAGACTCGATTCGGGCATACCTTTACTTATCATCCCAGTCAGTATGGTGTTAGTAATAGAATAAGTCGTCAACGAAACTAATGACTCTATGCTAGTGTTATTACAAACGAATTTCAACGAGACAAATTAATATCATTCAGTATAAAGGGCAGAGAAGAATAAGGAAAAAGAAAAAAAAAAAACTTGCACTCTGATTATCTAAGCTAATGAACAAAATAAAAAAGGGGCACTCCGAGAATCGAACTCGAAACCTCTCGCACCCAAAGCGACAATCATACCACTAGACCAAATTCCCTGGGATGCTCTTAAATCAGAGCTTGTTTATTTATTCAAACTATCATTCTTGCAACATGTCCACGGGCTGATAGTCGGATTGTCGACCGAAACTTAGGCCATGCTAATACAGTGGATAGACATTGGCCAAAATGTATTTTCTCTGAAAATATGGTGCGCTTTATCAAAACATATAGTGAACTGCACTGGTATATTTCTAGTGTGATAACGGAAATCAAACAATAAATAAGACAAAAATGTAATAGAACACAACTATAAAGAATGCAACTAAGTGTCAGACGAATTTGCAAACTATGATGTTAACGAAAGTTAGACAGGTTCTTTCACGGCTATCATATGAGGTCATAGGTTCCATTTTTGATAAATCAAATTGTAACAAATGACTCCATGGGTAAGAGAGTACCCACCCGTAATACTTTCCCAAATGCCCATGGATGCATTTAAGACATATCTTTATTTATTTATTTATTCAAAAAATCATTCTTGCGACTTCCAGATAGGCTGATAATCGGATTGTTGACTGAAACTTAGGCCATGCTAATGGAGGCAAAACAACAGTGGAGGGACATTGTCCAAAGTGTATTTTCTTTGAAAATTTAGTGCGCTTTATCAAAATAGATGGTGAACCGCATTGGTATATTTCTAGTGTGATAACGAAAATAAAACAACAAATAAGACATAAAGCCCAAATATGGTAATAGAACACAACTATAAAGAAGGCATCTAAGTGGCAGACGAATTTGCAAATCATGATGTTGATGAAGTTAGACAGGTTCTTTCACGACTACCATATGCATCAGTTCCGTTTTTTGTAAATCAAATTGTAACAAATGACTCCATGGATAAGAGTACCCTCCTGTAATACTTTCCCAAGTATAATGAAATTTGTATATATTCCTCCAAAAAATAAGAGTAATTAAGAATAGCTAGGTTTAGACCAAGCCTATGGGTTATCCATGCTACCAAGCGCTAGTTGAGATGGTGGATTTGTGCAACACCATATTCTAATAAGCGCAAATAGTTGATTTATGCAGCACCATTATCTAATAAGCGCAACACTTACTCATAAGAGTATCTCTTATCTATTTTTTTTTATTAGCCCCTTAATATTTTATATTATTAAACTCTAGAAATTTAGGAAACGAAAAAAGAGATAAACATGAAAGATCTTATGTTCCTTAATAGAATTGAGAGTTATGTTTAACTAAGTGATCACATCATAGTATTGTTTGGTTTTTTATTAGGGGATATTTACTCAGTGAAATTTATATGGATAGCAATCGAGAAGTTGATAATGTTGGATCTTTTATCAAAGATGATATATGTAATTAGAAAGATTCTTTACGGATCAAGGTAAAATTTCAAGACCATGAAGAAATACCTCAAAGAAAGAAAAAATAATCAATCTTTTTTCAACAAGAACATGGAGATTTTTTATCTAATTTTTTAAACGTCCACGTTCGGATTATTTTTGGTGAAGAACGAACCCTAACTGCATCTATTGTTTGTACCTCTATTTTGAGAAGTACTATGAGCCTAACAATAAAGCTTCACAAAATTAGATTTCCACCTTTATATTTAAAAAACCTTTAAGCTTATTTCTATTTTCAGATTTCATAGTTTATTGTCAATCAATCATTAATTCATTCAATAATATCCAAAGTGGAAAAATTATATGAGAACGTTATTGGATAAGTTACACTTCGTATAAATAATGTGTAAATTAATTAATCTCCACCATATACATCGATAATTATGCAAGCTTTGATCTGGGGAAATGCTTTGATCTGGGGAAATGCGTAAGACATGTAACCCTAAGCATTAGGTATATCTAGTTTCTTAACATAGGTTGTCTTTATAGGTGAACAATAATGCATGGAGAATGAGGTCTATGAATCACTCTTGTCTAGTATATCCCTTAAAGCATCCACGGTGTAAAGTATACAAAATATATTGGTTTGTTTGTTTGTTGTTTTTTTTTTTTTGGAGTGGTGGTACAAAGGTTCTAATCTTGGTCTAAAGATTTGAGAATCCCACTGTAAATTCAAAAGAACTTTGGATTCTGCGGGAAAAATAGACATAATAGAGATGAAAGATACTCTTATTTCATTTATCATTCAAGATGATTCTGAAGATTATCTGGAGGGTAAGTTTATTGCATAAAAATTATATGCAACTCTAAGCAAAGATCAACATGAGTGGAGTATGCGTGACTGTTGGATATAGTGTTTGTTATTCCTAAGGTATTATTATTCCTTGTTTGGGATGCCTTATATTATTCAGTACCCACTCGAAGTATGCTGCAAAGTAGAGGCACAAATGTTTCTAATACTATCTGTGCAATTTGTAACATAAAGGATGAGACTTTGCGGTATCTATTTATTCACTGCAGTTAGGTTTGGAAGGTATAGAACTATTTTATGGATACTCTGAAAATTAGATGGATAATATCATTTGAAGCTTCTGCTTTGATCCAAGACTGGAAGCAGTGAAATTCAGAGATAAAAGAAGTGATATTTGGTTTATTATAGTCTTTGCTATCATTTGGGAGATTCAGAAGCATAAATTGTCACAGAGGTAAGAAACTTGACGAATTAATAGTAGTTATCAAACAAACCATTTAACTATGGTGCTCGAAAAGAATTACTTTCAGCTCGTTTAAATCTCTCAACTCCTTTTTCCAATGTGAGACATAATTATTTGGTAATTTTTCATGATTTTCAGTCTCAGAAGTTCTTTTCTATTGGGAGGATAAAATTAGTTTTAAATTTTTCTGCATTTTTATATAGATTTTTTTGACCATTTTTCTAAACTTTTCCACTTTTTAACGTAAACTAAATTTGATTTTCAAATAACATTTTAGTTCAAGTAAGTCGAGGCTTAAACTCAACGGAACCTCCAGAAACGGCTCTTCTCTCTCCAAAGAAAAGTTATCTGAAGTTTCCTTTCGAACTCGGCCTCCAGGCTAAGTGGACTCTGGTTTAGATCTGGAGAATGAACAATATGAGTTGGGGTGAATAATAATATTATTAATACAGATGAAGCTGCATGATTGCGGTGAATATCTATTTAGAATTTTTGTGAGCTTTAGACAAGGTCCTTTTCTCTTTATCTTTTTCTCCGTATATGTTTCTTCTTAGTTATCCTTGTTCTGTTTAAATATTTCTTAGAGTTTTAATCAATTGTTATTTTTTGGGTTATTGTTTATTAGTGGATCCTTTTAAAAGGATGTCGCTTCTATTTAATCAGTGAAATCTTCTTATCTTATTTTTTGTTGATTTGTGAAAGACTTTTTGGGGTATGGTGATTTGAATCTTGGTCGTTTTTCTATTCTTTAGACTTCTCTTGTTTCTTCTTAAATCTTAGGTTTTGATATTTTCTAAGTCGATCTCTTAAAATTTATCAAGCTTTCCTAAACTTTCTTTTCTTCTTATAAGTTCTTCTCGTTTTTTATCGTTAATGGATCTTGTTTCATTTTGACTGATCTATTTTACTATACCATGTTTCTGTCATCCTTAGGTTGAGGCTTTCTGCAACCTAGGTTTTAAATTTCGAGTCGGGTCTTGGGTGGCCAGTTGGGTATAAAGTTGTGCTACCCATCGACTATTGTTTGTTAAGTTGATCATTTTTCTTTCCCTACTCTTGGGCCAGTCCTCTAATATTTCGTCCTTGTCTAGCTCATGTCATGATAACTCAGTTTACTATGGAAGCAAAGAAACTAATTTTTGCCCTTGAGCTCATGAATCTTTAGAACCCATGTCTCTATGTTTTCTTTCACTAGTGTATTATTTAGCTTGCTTTTTAGTTAAATTTGTAATTCAAGTAGTTTTTTTTTGTTTTTTTTTATACGATCTGCACGGACATCGAACCCCTAACTTATGATTTGAGAGTTCAACCCCTGGCCAACTGGGCTAAACCCCGTTGGTTAAGTAGTTTACTAATTGTATGTTGTTCGAGTTTAATTTTCTCAACTACTTAGGAAAATGAGGGCTCCTGAAACAGCTTGATGTTGAAATCATTGTTGGAAATGTATTATTTCGGTTTGATTTTATGAACTCCACGATTGCTTGTGTCTTTTTTGAGATACAACTTTCATCCTACAAATCTTCGATTGAGAAAATGTCTAAAACGCATTTTCCAATCATACTCTTTCATCTTGATTAAGCTTTTCTATCAAGATTGATATGAATGGTTAGGAGCATATCATGATAGTTTTATAACAAGCAAATATGTTTCCAAAACTCGAAGAACCTCTAGGGATACAGAAGAAGCCCGAATAAGTACTATGTTTTTGAAGAACTATGAATGTTGATTAAATTTCCTAATTTCAAGCATAAGCAAGGGCTACATATACATTTCCTAATTTGTTGACTAATGTGATGGATCCTATCTGTGATACACTTAACTTGCGCAAAAGAAAAAAAATGTTTTTTTCTTTGAACCGATCACATTTGACAAATACGGTCAGGCGCATGATGAATGTGGGCTGGCCACGGATTCTGTCGTATCTCCGGCTAATTACGATTCACATTCATAAATACCGGCCAGGCGCAAATTCAAACAACCCAATGCGATCAATGTTGTTTTTTTTTCGAAAAAGAGGCTAACCTCGTTACATTTCATAGAAAGCCGATTTAGGAAATCGGAAACCTTACAGATATTTTTCAAGATCAGATAATGTTCATACAAGTTATAGTATCCCCACCAATTCTTGCCTATCAAGTCTATCCTTTCGGAACTAAAAATTGTTTCTGAGAACCTTCTCTCTCGCAAAGGAGAGGATCAAACATTTTGGGCCAAACCGATTTTGAAAACAAAACCAGTATGTGTCAAAGCACGAGGTAGTGACTGGATCAAATCTAACCCTATGTTCATCGGAACATGTAAAAAACATGAACCGGAGTTTTTGAAATTTAGATTGCCTAATGCAATCAAGGTAACAGTGACCCAACTAACAGTAACAGTAGCCAAAATGTAACCAAAGTGTCTGAAATAGTAACCAAAATATCGCAAATAACCACGATAATCTGAATCGGTCTTTACGTGTCTGTGATGGAGAGAATCGGGCTGACTCGGCATCGACGATGCAGTAACAAATGCAACTGAACTTGAGCGCTCATTTTAATTGCACTAACTGTATACTTTCAGTCTTTCGAAATGTGTTTAGTCAAAAAAGCTAGCTAACTGTAAAGTAGCTTTCGGGTGTTTTTTTTCTTCCTTTTGAGACCATTGTGAAGATGCTCTCATGACTTGCTTAAAAACACTTCAATAAACTCAGATACACCTTCAGATAAAAATGAAAACAAACAAATTTGATTTTTCAAGGGGAACGAAATCACAATGTAAGATTGGAAGGCAAAAAAAACCAAGAAGAGACATATTTCTACACACCGACGCCACTATTCCCAGAAGCATAACCACCACCACCACCGCTACAAATCCCACTAAATAAAACAGGAAATCTACAGAGAGTCTCTACAATTGGTGGACCCTCCACTGTCACATCTTGAGATGATGCTGCTGCTGATGTCGATGGTGGGAGAACCCTTCCATCAGCAAATAGCAACCGTCCATTTCCAGATGATTGATTTTGATTATTATTATTAAGATGTTGATGAACTATACCTTCAAGCTCTGTAACACCATAAAACTCGTCATCCTCATCCCCGTTTCCAAATCTTCTCTCAACTTCAAGAAAATCAGCTAAAGATGATGGTCTTGTTTCTTCATCTCTACAAAGTTGCCACCATCTTCTATTCCCTTTATTCTCTGATGAATCAACAATCACCACTCTTCTTAACCCTTTCTTATTCTTCAACTTTTTCCTTTTCCCTCTACCACCACCATTAATAGCGGTAGTCCTGATATTGTTGCCTTCACTATCAGGGGTAGAAACCCTTGCTGAAATTGATGGGATATTAACTCCCATTAACGTTCCTAAACTTGTGCTTTTATCATGGAAAAACGATCCTGTAGACTACAACGAACACAAAAAAAAAAATTAATACCCCTGACATCAAAATAAACAAAAATCAAGAAATGGGTGTGTTCTTTTTTTTCCGGTTACCTCAGTGTCGAAATCAGAGGAAGATACTGATGAAATTGTTGGAGAAGTTGGTGGAAACAAGTCTATCTCTGGATCTAACATTGTCTATCGCACTCTTGCAGTCCTAATTATTTGTAATTTGAAGGAGGGAAGGAAGAAATGAGAGTTATTATATATATACAAAGATTGGGAAAGTTGAGATATTTTGGAACATAATAAAGAAGTGAAATCACAATGTAAAATTTGTATGACCATTGTATCCCTGTTTCTTCTTGTTATTGACGAAACTTTAACCCGGTGATCATCATCAGTCAAATGTGGTCTGGGAGAGTGAGTTGTATTTCCTTGTTTGTATAATAATCAAGCCAGAAGAGTTCTAAATCAAGCTTATTATAGGGGCGGCATGGTTTATTAGAGGAGCGGTATTGTGATATTAATGTCCCTTTAGTTGATTAGGGGATGTTCAAAAGAGGATGTAAATTAACTACATTACCCTTTTCACCTTAAATCAACCAAAATCAAATCAATTTTTTTTAAACCTAATGAATCAGAAAAAATCAAATCAGTTTTTTATTTTTTTCATCTTCTCTTCTCCTCCATCAACTGTAACCTCCATTAAAACTGGAAATTTCGTCGTCTTCGATTAATCAGCGATTCGAAAATTAATCAAGTGTAATAACTTATATGAGGTATATTATGAAAAACCCAGTTAAGGTTTAGTTTATTTTGTTCGATTTAAGTTTAATTTCTATCAGAAATTAGGGTTTTAGGTGAAAACTGAAATTCAAATTTTTGGGTTTATGTGAGCTACGGTTGATTTTAACTCTATTACGAACCGTAACTGGAGAATTTGATGTTGTTACGGTTGGTAATAGTTCAATTACCAACCGTATGTTCTTATATCTGAAAAATTTTCTTCAGTTACGGTTGGTAACCATTTTTATTTACCAACCGTAACTCAGTTACGGTTGGTATCGAGCATTTAGTTACCAACCGTAACTGGTTTTATAATTGGGTTTTTCCCCAAATTTAACCAGTTACGGTTGGTAGTTCATCTCTTACGAACCGTAACTATGAATTACAGTTGGTTACGAGCGAAATGCCAACCGTAATTAGTTCTGAGAATGTAAGAAATTGAATTTTTTTTACGTATTTGAGCAACAAAAAGCTAGCTGGAACTAATTTAGAAGTATACCTGGTCATTTTCAGACATTGGGTTTTCACTTTGTTGGTTAATTTCTTCAATTGATTGAGATTGACCTTCACTTTGGGTTAAAATTTCTCTACCATCTTCAAACTTTTTTTTTAAAACTCTAAAATCTGATTTTGTTTTGATTTTGAGTTAATATAAGTGAATTTAATCATTAACATTAAACTTGATTATCATCACTAAACTAGGTTATCAATTATGATGGTTAATTTGTCATTTTCAATTTTTTTTGGTAAGGGACACCTTGAATGATCATGCAATGATCCTTTTTGTCCTATTAAAATGCCGCCCTTCTAATAAACCATGCCGCCCCTCTAATAAGCTTGTTCTAAATATAATGGGGTCACAAGACATCGGCCAGCATTACTTTACCCCAAACACATACACTTCATTTTGTGTTAAAAGTTTCAATTGTTTGAAATGAAAGCATCATTGAATGATGGAAAAAACAGGTTCTCTTTGCAGGGAATGTTCTACTTCAACTGAACAAGAGCCTTTACTTTTCTTATCTTTTTCTTACAATTTTTGGTAATACAACTACATACTACTCTATCTTGCACATGGAGATCAGATGGGGTGGGATCAATATATGGTGTGGTAAATACGTTTCTATAGGTAGAAATGTGGATCGAAGAAAAACATTTGGGAAGCTTTCTCTTCAGTTTCTCTTCAAATTTAAGTCTTGTACGGTTGTTCTCTCTACATCAAAAGATCTGTCTTACAACACGTTTGTTTTTTCCTCTATATAGGTAGAGGGTTCAATATAGAGGTTTACCTCTATATCTATATAAATATCACTATATAATCTCTCTTAAAATCATGTTTGCTTGATCACTATCTAACAACTCTATATTGTGTAGCCAATTTTATATATTTCTCATTTTACCCTTATAATATTCAAAAAATCCATGAATATCCATTACAACCAAAGATGTTCAAAAATTCCAAAAGGAAAAAAATGTATTAGAAAATACAACCAAAGATGTTCACTTTTTCTGAAACGGAGCGAAAGTATAACTTTTTTCTGAAACGGGGTAAAAATATCACTTTTTCTGAAACGGATCAAAAATATCACTTTACCTGAAACGGGCGAAAGTATCACTTTATCTGAAACGGGCGAAAGTATCACTTTTTCTGAAACGGGAAAAAAAAATCACCTTTTCTGAAACAGGGCAAAAATCACTTTTTCTGAAACGGGGCAAAAACATAACTTTTTCTGAAACAGAACGAAAATATCACTTTTTCTGAAACGGGGCAAAAATTTCACTTTTTCTGAAACAGGGCAAAAATATCACTTTTTCTGAAACATGGAAAAAATCACTTTTTCTGAAACGGAGCAAAAATATCACTTTGTCTGAAACGGCGCGAAAGTATCACTTTTTCTGAAGTATGCGAAAGTATCACTTTTTCTGAAACGGGGCGAAAATATCATTTTTTCTGAAACGGCGTGAAAGTATCACTTTTTCTGAAACGGGGGAAGTATTACTTTTTCTGAAACGGGGCTAAAGTGTCACTTTTTCTGCAACGGAGCAAAATATCACTTTTTTCTGAAACAGCGCGAAAATATCCCTTTTTCTGAAACGGGCGAAAGTATCACTTTTCTTGAAACATGTAAAATTTTAGATTTTAAATTAAGGAATTATTATTAGACATTATAAGTTTGTTCAAGGATATATTAGTCATTTGAAGGTTTAATAGAGGTAGAGGCTCAAAAATAGCACCTTATTGGTGCTATTTGATTTCCTCTATATAGATAGAGATTTGCCTCTATCTTTATAGAGGTAGTGGAAAAAACAAACACCAAATAAATGGGACCCACCATTATATAGAGGCTAATAGAGGTTAGCCTCTACATAGAGGAAAAAACAAACATGATGCTAGTCTAGCACTTACAAAACAGGAAACATAAGTTTTGGGCCCATTTTTAGTTCATCCACTCAAAAAACAGGAAACTGGTATGTAAAATGTAAACATGGAAGAGTTGTGGAAGTGCAAGTCTAATTGGTCCAAGTTGATCGGACCTGCATTTGCATAGTCCTGCATCACCTAACTGGAATACTGCATCTTTTGATCCACGTCCTTATCTATCAGGAATTGCCTTTCTACCAAGAAACTACCAAGAAAAACTGCTAGGTGGCAGTCGAGGAGATTCTAAAATGAGCTCAGCATGCACACCAAGCTGAAGCACGGGCTTACTGGAAGTCAGTCAAGAACATAACTGGACTCAAGTTTAATCACTGCTTCAACAGGAAGACCAACTTCTTTTATTTAGCAACTGCAATGGTCTCCCTGGTTGGATTCCACATCCTACATAGTCTTCGCGTCTTAGCAATTGTAATGGTCTCTCTAGTTGGATTCTAGATCCTGCATATATCTAATCTAATGCTATACTTGATGTAACAAATGCTTCTCTTCACCTAATATACTATACAAGTGCATTGTGCTCAATAAATTCCATTGTCAATACAATCACACCTCCAATCTATGCTTTGAAAGCAGACACAATCTTCATCAGTGGTGCAATAAGTGCAATAATATAGTGGCTATGTTGATAGACTACTGACTGTCACAGAAAAGACTGAAGAGGAAATACGGCGACAAAAAAGACACTGAAGGGGAAATATGAAGATTTTGCCCCATCTAAGAAGGGTCTTATCCAGTGAAGCCAACTTGGTACCTAAAAATGCATAGGCAGATGAAGCTTAATCATTTCTCGAGTAACTTTCAAAGAGACCGCAAGTTCAAAGACTCGTCCTCGATATACAAACACAGAATTAAAAAGCAAATAACCTCAGCCACAACTAATGATGCTCAGGAAACTATTCTGTTATGATGAAACCTGTTTTTCTGATAATTCCAAGACTCATCCAACATTTCATCCCAAACTGGTAACATACTGTATCAAGTTCACAGGCTAACATCTGAACTAACACAATAGAATTATAAGCTGAGTCTTAATCTGAATCCATCACTAACCTAGATCTTCAGCCATTGTTTTAACAATTCTACTTCTCAAAATCAATGAAAAATCATTAAGAATGCATCATGAATAAAGAACATCAATAAAAGGAAAACAAAAGCAACAACTGTGATAATTAAACAAGTTTAATACCATCCAAAAATATAAGGAACCAGTAACACAGGAACCATCCAATAGAATTATAAGCTGAGTCTTAATCTGAATCCATCACTAACCTAGATCTTCAGCCATTGTTTTAACAATTCTACTTCTCAAAATCAATGAAAAATCATTAAGAATGCATCATGAATAAAGAACATCAATAAAAGGAAAACAAAAGCAACAACTGTGATAATTAAACAAGTTTAATACCATCCAAAAATATAAGGAACCAGTAACACAGGTTTCTTGTCCACAAGAAAAAAAGTTCACTAATATAATAAAACGCTAGTTCTACGTACTGCCCAATGATATTACTTCTTAACAGTAGCTGAATCATTTCTCGAGTAACCTTCAAAGAGTCGAACCGCAAGTTCAAAGACTCGGTCCTCCATATACAAACACAGAAATAAAAAGCAAATAACCTCAGCCACAACTAATGATGCTCAGGAAACTATTCTGTTATGATGAAACCTGTTTTTCTGAAAATTCCAAGACTCATCCAACATTTCATCCCAAACTGGTAACATACTGTATCAAGTTCACAGGCTAACATCTGAACTAACACAAAAGAATTATAAGCCGAGTCTTAATCTGAATCCATCACTAACCTAGATCTTCAGCCATTGTTTTAACAATTCTACTTCTCAAAATCAATGAAAAATCATTAAGAATGCATCATGAATAAAGAACATCAATAAAAGGAAAACAAAAGCAACAACTGTGATAATTAAACAAGTCTAATACCATCCAAAAATATAAGGAACCAGTAACACAGAGGTTTCTTGTCCACGAGAAAAAAAGTTCACTATTACAATAAAACGCTAGTTCTACGTACTGCTCAATGATATTACTTCTTAACAGTTTGCTCATTTCTTGGATTTCTTTGGTGCCCTACAAACAAGATCAAGGTGAAAAGAGGACGAATATCAGTACAATGATCTTAGAATTGTTCAAAAGTAACTGCATACAGGAGAAAAAAGAAACAGGAACAAGGTGAAACTCTTACCCGGTAGCTGCTTGAGATGCAGGTGTGGGTGTGGTTGTGGGTGCTGCCACTTTATCGACGGGTCCCTGTTGCATATTATACCAACTTGTCAAGATGAACTCGGAAATAACAAGGGACTCGAGACATAGAATCTTAGTGCTTCTACTCCCTATACTTAACTTGACCCAGAATGTCTTTTAAAATTACACTGCAGGTCTGATCCAGTGCAGTAAATAATGAAATGGCAAGATTAATATCGCTATATATCTAATATTGATATTCCACATGTACATCTAAATCAATTCTATGCAGAATTCACTAGAAGTCCAACCAGTTAACTATGTCCTTAACAAGTATAACATGCATACATAGTTAACATTACCCAAGCAGTAATCAAGCCAAGAACAAAGATACACATGTAGTGTCAAAATTTATAATAAAAATTGAAAACAGAAAATCAACAAGTTTATCAGTATCTTACAGCAGCCAAACGCTCCTCCCTCCTAGCATGCTTCCTTTCTCTGCTAGCCTTGTTCTTAGCACGCTTAGCCTCAAACTGGTCAGACAAAGTCTTCTCTCTGGCCTTCTCTGCCTTAGATTTGTGAATACTTTCCATCAATACACGCTTGTTCTTGAACACATTACCCTTTACCTTCAAGTACATATCATGGTACATGTGCTTGTCAATCTTCTTTGCCTCCCTGTACTTACGGAGCAACCTCCTGAGCACACGCATTCTCCTCATCCAGATAATCTTGGTAGGCAACCTAGCTTCTCTGGTACCCTTCCTCTTACCTGTTCACAAAGAAACTACCAAATTAACCCATTGCTACCTCTATACCACACACAGTATGAACCAGTCGCTGAATTTAAGAAAGAAACAAGAAAGCTTACATTAACAGCATAACACCGACAGTAGAAATAGTTTGTTAACTTACCATAACCAGAGTGACGACCCTTAGCCTTAGCTTCATTCATACGTCGAGCACGAGCTCTAGAGTGAATCACAGTTGGCTTACGAATAATGTAACCATCCTTGACCAACTTTCTAATGTTTTGCCCTAAACACACACAACAATCACAAAACAGGAACCCATACATAAGAATCGCAAACAAAAGCCTGATGTAAGAATCACAAAACCCTAACTTACAAAAACTCGTCATTAAAAAGATAACAGCGGCCAAATCTTACATAAATGGGGATATTTCTGTCTTTTCACAGATTGGGTTATTGAATGAATGAACTGATTAATGAGTTTCCGATCAAATCAAAACTGATGATATTTGATATAATCAAGAAAAATCAATTAATAAGAAGAAATCAAATGAAACAAGTGATTCTAGTGTTCTTTGTGTTCGTTTATTACTTACTTGAGTTAGCGGTAGAAAGGTCGGTAGACTCATTAGGGTCAAGCCATACTTTCTTCTTTCCACACTTGAGAAGACTAGCAGCCAATCGCTTCTGAACTTTCAGAGACACCATTTTTTCTTCTTCGCAGATGAGAAATTGCGGAAGAGAACAGGGAGAACCGGAGAAGGAACTTTAAGGATTATAACAAACTAGGGTTTTATACTAAAAACCTCACAGCTTTTTATTTTCTAGGGTTTGAGGTAAATGGGCTCATTGGGTCTAACTTAGATGCGTGAGCCCAACGTTAAAAGGGTACATGACTGTGGACCGGCTTTCTACTCGGTAGACTTTTTTTCCGAGACCTATTTTGAGGCATACTAGATTTTTTTGAGGCATAATAGATAATGCCAAAATAGGGTCACTAAATAAAAACAACATCACCCTTCATCCACCATTTTTGATAATGACATAACTATTCTTATATAATTAGTGTAAATGATTATGATTAGAATTGATTAATTATGAATTTTAAGGATTGATTAAACATTAAATTATTAGTGGTGAATTAGTAGAAAAATCAAATTTATGTGAGAGAGTTGGGATTTTTGAGAGGAAGAAGAAGAAGTGAAGAAAAAAAGCTTGGGTTTTGACTTTTGAGATTTTAGTGATTAGAAGTGACCAAAATGTGTGATTCAAATCAGAGGTAAACTTCTATCGAGGTTTAATTTCCTTTTATAAGTTGAATCTGCCAAAAAATTGAATTTTTAAAACCCATATCTGCTGACCAGATGAAAAGTTCGTCTGGTAACTTTTGAGCCGAACCTCTATTTTTTTGAAATTATACCTAGGTTCGGCTGATAACTTGTCAGCCGAACCTAGGTATAATTTCAAAAAAACAGAGGTTCGGCTCAAAAGTTATCAGCCGAACCTAGGTATAATTTCAAAAAAACAGAGGTTCGGCTCAAAAGTTATCAGCCGAACTTCACTCAGAAGCTGAATCATCCACTAGGTTCGGCTTGGAAAATTGAGGTTCGGCTGGAAAATTGAGGTTCGGATGAAAATATTGTAAAGTCGCATTAGCCGAACATAGTGTTTCTCTAAATCATACACTAAGTTCGGCTCAAAATTGATACTGCAAGATCAGCCGAACTGATCTTCTGAAAACCTATTTCATCTTTGAAATCATATTCTACCGATCAAACAAAATAAAATCAATCAAAAACAAGATGGGCTTGTTACGCATACATTCTAAAATACATCTAAGAGCAATTGAGATTTGGATTTCGCATTCCAACATCGCTCACTTCGATTCGTGTTTCCTTTGTTTGATTAATTTCTTTATTGAATTGGAGTCCTAGATGTTTAAGTTTAAAGTTTATTTTGATTTTTAATTTTAGGTTTTTGAGGATAAGGGAACTATGACAAATTGAAATTATTTAGGGATATATAGGTAATTACACTACCTTTAGACACCCCTTATAAACCCACCCTAGATAATATAATGGATGAGTATGCCTCAAAATAGGTTTCTTTTTTCCGATTTTTTTTTTTTTGGAAAGTGGAAACAACAGCCAGATTAGGGGCGAGTGATATGCTTTAACAACCGGCGGCTAGCTTAGTTGATCATTCCCATTCCTCACTGGTTTAATTCGTTCCAAGAAGCCCCAGATTCATAATACTGATGGCGCAATAATGTAGAATTGAACTTGGGCTTTCTTATAGAACTCGTTAGAACATTTGGACATAAGATGTCCAAAACCAAGAAATTCAGGACATCGAAGAGTGTCTTTATTGATCTGAACCTTATTGCCCTTTTGTTTACAAAAGAAGGAATACATTTTAAGAGATCTCCTTTTTCTTTATCAGAGTTTTATTTTTGGTTAATTATTGTGAAAGCTCCTTTTTCTTTATCAGAGTTTTTTTTGTTTAATTATTATGAAAACGGTGACAGAGTAGAATTTAAGTTATTCGCATCTTCCTTTCCAATAATTTCAGAACATAGTGAGACAGACACCTCATCAGAAGTAATAGTAGAGTTACTTGTTCTGAGGGTGTTCTGTCTATTTCGAAGCTCGTGACCAAAGATCTTTAACTTCCAACAAGGTTGTTTTTGGAAAGAGTTGAAAGATCGTTTCCTTATGTGATGGCATGTTTCTTATACTCATATTAAGCTGTCAAATATATCAAAATTTTCATCACAATATCCTTTTCAGAAATAGTCCTACCTAACACATGAGAGTCATTCACTATTTCAGATAATGTGTGATTAAATTCCTCAAACAAATCTTCATCAAAGGCTTTCCCAGTCAGATGTTAGATTTTGAAACCTTGCTTCCGTTACTGGGGTATTCTCTTCAAATAAGAACTCTAAGATATCCCAAGCTTCCTTCGACGTAATACACTTAGACGCATGATGTCGAAGATCTTGGCCATAAAGATCATAATATTCGACCCATCAGAATTATGTTATGCAGCATTGATTTCAACTGTGATATATTTGGTGAAAAAGTGAGGGTCTAAGAACCTCACCCAATATTTCGTTTAGGCAATTTGTATGGACAAACTCTAATATAATTCCAAGAGAATCAACTAGACAGTCAGACTCAATCAATGGAAATATATCAAAGAGTTGTATCTCAATTTCTCAAATCAATCTGCAATCGAACATATAGAAATATGTGAGCCGGATTAATATGAGAAATAACTTGGATGGTACCAAAGACCAGTATCCAAGTGCCAATCAATTTATATCAACAATCAAAGATTGGATTATCTAATTGATTGAACTAGCACAACCTGTGATATTTCAATTATATAAACAAATATAATGCGGAAAAGAAATTACACAAATACCATAAATTTTGTTAAGGAGGAAACCGCAAATGCAGAAAAACCCGGGAACCTAGTCCAGATTTGAACGCCACAATGTATTAAGTCGCTACAGACACTAGCCTACTCCAAATTAACTTTGGACTAGAATGTAGTTGAGCCATAACCAATCTCACACTGATCAAGGTACAGTTGCGTTCCTTACGCCTCTGAATCCCAGCAGGACTTTGCGCACTTGATTCCCTTAGTTGATCTCACCCACAACTAAGAGTTGCTACGACCGAAAGTCGAACCGATCTGTCTCACACAGAAAAGTCTATCGAATAAATAAATCTGTCTCCCACAAAAATACCTATGAGTTTTGTTCTGTCTTTTGATAAATCAAGGTGAACAGGAACCAATTGATACACCAGACTTATATTCCCGAAGAACATCCTAGTAATATCAATCACCTCACAATAATCTTAATCGTATGGTAGCGAAACAAGATATTGTGGAATCACAAACGATGAGACGAAGATGTTTGTGACTATTTTTTATCTTGCCTATCGGAGATTAAATCTCGAGAAAATCTTAAAGAACATAGTACTCAATACGATAGAGTAAAGCATCAGAACACGCAACTACAGAGAAAATAGTTGGGTCTGGCTTCACAATCCAAATGAATTCTTCAAGTCGTTAACCTAAAGAGTCTGGAAAAAACCTAAGGTTAAAGGAGAATCGATTCTAGTCGCAACTAGTATCACACAGGAGGTGTGGGGATTAGGTTTCCCAATTGCTAGAGTTCTCCCTTATATAGTCTTCAAATCAGGGTTTGCAATCAATATTACCTTGGTAACAAAGCATTTAATATTCACTGTTATATGAAAACCTAATTAGACTCAAGCTAATATCTTTCAACCGTTAGATCGAACTTAGCTTGCTACACACAAATGAAAAGTGACTTCATTTAGATATGAGTAATCGTACCTAAACGTGTACACCTTGTTGGCTCAACAATAGTTAACCGAAGCCAGCCATATAAACACTTTTATATCAACCTTATTCATCTTAACCATAACTAGTTCAACTGACTCAAATGAAACTAGTTCTAGATTTGTTCAATTGTTTATATTCTCATAGAAGTATACAAGACACAATTGAAGCAAATTCGATTTTGATTCACTCGAATCAATTCATGAACATTATAATCACGGTTTGCAAAAGATTGCATTCCTTAATATATAAATGTATTAGTTCATGAACAAACTGATTTTAGAACATAACCTACTCAAGTATGCAAACGGGTACGCATATCTAAGTGGCCGGACTTAGTTTGGGTTCGCCAGTATGTGAACAGGAACGCATACCTCCAAACTCAGTTGAATTTCCGGACACGAAATTTACGCCAGTACGCATACGAGTATGCATACTAAGTTCTCGGACTTTCATTGAGCCAACCAGTACGTATACGGGTATGCATACTATGGTTCCCGGACTTGGAATAACATGCAACAGTTAGCATACAAGTACGCATACTGTACTATATCCAATCATGGTTAATTGTTCTAAACTCCCATTTCAATCATTGAAACATTCTTATAAGACGACAATAGTTGTCTCATACAGACTATTAGCTTCAAAGCAATATTCAAGTGATCGAATGATCAATACGAAACATTCCGAGTCTTCATCAAATGACTGTCTCACACAAATCATGTAAGATGTTACCAGGCGATTTTCACATGATCATCTTTTGACTTTCGTCAAGAATATAAGATGAACTTGGTTAAAGCGAAAGCTTACCAACACATATTTCGAGAAATATGTAAGCGAGTTAAACTCAGCTCGAAATATCAAATGTGTATAATCGAAGTCTATATAGCTATACGACTTTTGTCCCAAATAGGAGATAAAGTAGATAGACTTTTGAGTGATAGATGAGTTCAAGTCTCCACTTACCTTTTGTTGATGAAGTTCACAAGCTCCTCTTAGTAGTTCTTCGTCTTCAACCGATGAATGTCGTGAAGTCTAATACTCAACTACACTTACTATCCTAATCCGAGACTTATCTATAAGTAGACTAGAAATCAAGACTTATAGTTTTGGAAACTAAACTTGACAACAAGCTTGAGATAGCAACGGTTGCGAGTTCGACCGAGAAGTGCTCTAACATTTGGCTATATCCTTAGCAACAGTATTCCCGCCTTCTCGAACTGTTGGAAGAGTGTATCCCTTGACTACCTGTACCCATATTTGGAAATTATGGGCTTGCAAGAAGGAACGCATAGCTATTTACCGCCATAAGTAACTTGTGACATTGAAAACTAGTGGTATGTTGATGGAGATTGAACTCTTGTCCATAGATCCGGATCGACACAAGCACGAACTGGTTAGGTCTAACGTTGTTTCCCTGCTCTAATACCAATTGAAAAGGAAAGGGTACCGAGTATGCAACCAACTTTTTCAATCGACAACCTATATGGACAAAACCTAATACAATCACAAGTAAGACAAAGCAAAGACCCTTGCAGAAGATTATATACAAATTTTTTCTCTTTCATTAAAGACTGATCGATCTAACTCGCAAGTTTTGCTATCTCATGCTTGTCGTCAATGTTAGATGCACAAAATTATATCTTGATTTACATTCTACTAAAGTCAATTCTAAGTCTAGGATTAGAGTATGGTAGTTGAGTGTCGTACATCACTGAATAACCCTCGAGGATTGAAGGTTGAAGAACATTCAAAGACGTGTGTGAGAACTTCATCAACAAAGAGGCATGTCAAGACAGGACCATCCTATTTACTCCCGACATTTATCATTATATCTTATGAGACTTTGTCATGTGATTTTAGTAGATTTAATATTGCAAATAAGATATTCTGATTCAAGCTTGTTTTGATAAATATTTTGAAATGTGATTCAAGTAATGGATGTTATTAGATCCTTACCAACATTGATTAAGAACAATCTATTGTTTATAAACTATTTTTGTTTCAAGCTGATCATTTGGAAATTGGACAAGCAGTGATATTTATCGTTTACGGCTGTTGGGAATGTTTCAAATCTTTTAAAAAGAGTTTTCTTAATATCAGAATTTCGCGAACAGGATAGGTACACTTACCCAGTACACATACCCATTGGTCTGAGTTCGGGAATTATGAGAGGTACGCATACCTAGTACGTATATCCCATGCTTATGGGTTTGGGATTAAGGGGAGAGGTACACACATCTAATATGCGTACCCCTTGGATCTGAGTTTGAGAACGCCCAAGGTACACATACCCAGTACGGATACCCTTGAATCCTGAGTTTGTTAACTGTCCATAGGTATGCATACCCGTTACCCACACCTACATAGTTATGATTTAAGAAGAATCTCAAAAATTGTTTTACAAACATGTTTAGATTTTCTACAACTCTCATGAACACTTTTAAGAAGAAAAAAATTCACAAAATCTCTTGAGATTGTGAATCATGGTTTTAATATTGGGTGTTATTGAACACCACTTATGCTTAGAGGTTCAAAGGCTATTGAGCCACTATGAACCATCATTATGAATGGTTCCAAAATCCTGGACTATAGTGCATATTTGGTAGGCTCTTAAAGATGTAGAAAATAAGAGTAAAAGAAAGCCTACTTATTAAACCGAAGTGCACGGTGTCGGTTGTAGTTTGTGCAAGAACGGGTCGAATCCACAGGGACTTGTGTGTGTAGTTGAAGTTTCCTAAGCTAAGCAGTGACAGTAAGTGACAGTGGAAGTGACAGTGGCAGTGACAGTTACAATGGCAATGAGCCAAAGGCAGTGAAGTATAGAATGAAGGTACTAGGGTCTTTGAATCTACTTCTTGATCCTAAACTAAGGCAGATCCTAATCAATCATGTTCTTGTTTCATCTCAGGGAAGATTGTAGATGATTTACTTAACTAATCTTACTAACTTACCCCTAGCATCAACTGTCTTCTCACAGTACAGCTGATCACAGGCTTGTTTGCTCAACCAGTCATCTAGCAATCCGCATTAGTGGAAGGTTAATCCCCTAAGTTCTCTAGTTCACCCCTAGCATTGAGTGTCTTCTTACAGCACACTCAATCACAGGTGCATTTGATCACTAAGTTTACTAACTTCCCTACTTCAATTAAGCATAGCCCTTCAAATGGACTGAATCCTTAGCTACTCTCACTCTTACACCCCTAGAATCAGCTGTCTTCTTACAGCACAGCTGATCACAGATGCATTCACTCAACTAGCTAATTATCAATCCTACTTAGTTTCAGCACTACAAGAACAGTGACAGGATTACTAAATATCTTAACATACAATCAAGAGTTTCATCTAAACCCTAGCACATGAAATTAGAACATGATAAACATAATTAACATTTGAAATTGAAATTATATTGACTTCAAAACATGAACTGAAAACAACTTGGAAGCACTGGCTATTCCAGGCCCCTTGGGTGAAGCTCTGGCTAGCCCAGGCATGCCCCAATTTCACTCCCAACACCTTCTATTTATACAAGCAAGCAAAAACCCAAAAAATCCCCAAATTATCAGAAAATTAGGGTTTCACCAAAAAGTGAAATTGACTCACCTAACCTACTGATAACAGCCCTAATACGTCGACCCATGCCTCTAATTATACATTCAATCACTTTCCCCCCAAAATCCCCAATTTATGAAATTAGGGTTTGATAAAAAATGAAATTAATTCATACCTAATCTCTGAAAACTGCTACTGACTTCGACCCATGCCTCTTATTCTTCTCCTGCGTCTTTAGCTACTTCCAATTGCTCTTCTAACTCGACCTAATTTATCAATTTTACACGTTAGGGTTTTGGAAGAGAAACGTGTAGAAATTGAGAAAATAGGTGGCTAGATAGATGGTAATGATGGTGGCGGAGATGGGTTATAGTGGTTGAGTGATTTGAGAGTTAGTAGAGGTGGTTGTGGTGGTGGTTGAGCGGGAACATGGAGTTGGTGTTGGCGGACATGGAGGAGGCAGTGAAGAAGAGGGGAAGAAGAAGGAAGAGCCCGATAGTTTTTTTAGGGTTAGGTGGTGTTTGTTTTGGGTATAGGCTTTTTAGATTATGGTGTTGAGCGGGCTCATCAAATTTTGATGTTTAGCAAAGGGAAGATGTTGGATGAAAAGATGAAGGAATGATCCAACGGCGCGATGGATATGGGTGTGGAACGACCGTTGGATCTGAGATACATCAAAACTGACGGTCCAAGATGGAGTTAGGTGTTATAGTGTTAGACAGGAACATCAAAACTCGATGGACTCTGATGGAGCGACCGTTGGATGATGGAATGGATTCAATCTGACGGTGAAGGAGAGAAACGGGTTTGGGTATTGATTTTAGGCTTAGAAAATGGGTTTGGGCTTAAACAATCTTGAGCCCACTTCTTATTTAAGAACAATTTCTTCCTTTGTGAGCCCATTTTCATCCTTGAGTCTTCCATACCGCATTCTGCACTTCTTTTCCTCTAGAGTTTCCGCCGGTTTTCTCCGTGTCTTTGCACTTTTCGCTCCGCAACTCATCTAGTCTTTATTTATTACCTAAAAATGCAAAATTAATTAATAAAAATATTTATTCTTGAAAACAATGAAAATACAGAATATGGGTTAAAATGTAGAATTAATGCACAAAAGATGAGTTAAATGCCAAGAAAAATATATAGAAATATGCACTTTTTAGCACTCATCAAATACCCCAAACCTGAATTTTACTTGTCCTCAAGTAAAACAAAACTAAGGAAATCCTACCTATACCACTGTCGCTGGTTTCTCGAATGCATTTAGCGTATGCTCTAAGCCTTTTAAACCACTAAGTGTCCCTAGTGGACGAGTGAAGTCTCGTGAAGGTTTGCTTAGAACGTACCTACAAAGTTCTAGGTCAAAATATAAGCTCAGATTCCATCAAATGTGACATGTGCAAGTCAGTTTAAGCTCACAGCAAAATGGAGATGTCAATCTAGCTATCAAAGGCACAATCCTAGCACTGATAACAAATAAAGACATGTGATAAGAGTGTAAAGTGTATCTACACATGTTTCTAGAATGACCTGAAGTTATGACTACTAACCACCAAGAGATAATTTTTAGGCTAAGAACCGAATTCTAAGCCAAGCTAGCTGTCCGGCTTTACGAGAATTGTGAATGTTCACCCAATGAGTTGGTGATATTTCAGTTTACCCGCGTTATACATCGATGGCTGCACCCTCCTTGCTTATTACAAGACTATTTACAACAAAAAGATGACTCTTTACATGACTCTTATTTACATTGATTACTCTCTTTTATTTTTGGAACAAGAGAGAATATTGTCTTTAACATGACAAAACATGGAATAAATACTTGATTGAATATTATTATTATTTTTATTTTTATTTTTATTTTTTTTTGATACAAATTTTTTTTTTTGTAAGAAATAACTTTGATCTTTACAACATAGTGACACTTTTGATACATGAACAAAAAGAAAAACATAATTACATGACTCTTAGCAAGAGGTGGCCCTTATCGAATGCATCCGGTCAAATTCTATTGTTGCTTTTCTTAACGTATCCTCCAACTTCTATCCCAGCCAACCAAAGAACAAGCTAGTCAAGTCTCATTCAGTATTCTAAAGTGATTGGCAATCTAACTTCCTATCAAACACCTTGAAGATCGAGGCTATACATGTATTGGTAGATCGTGCGCGTGCAAATTTCTTATCACTATGTGAATTGTGCTAGAATCAGGGTGCCTAAATATCTAGACTAAGACTCCTAAAAATTACATATTTGCACAAGAGTCAACATTTCAAGGTAAATGAGCTCCATTTTTATGTTTTTTTATCATTTTTTAATTTTTTATTTTGATTTTTTCATTTTTTTCAAAAAGAAGGAGTTCTTGTTTTCAATTATGGCATATTATCAAAGTATCTACTTTTCACCCCCAAACCTAAACTAAACATTGTCCTCAATGTTTCAAAATATGAACAAAATTATAATACAACATATGAAGAGGATCATGTTGAGTAGAGAAAAAGGAAAGAGAATACCCGATTTCGGCGAAAGCAAGATTAGAACTCCGTTATTCAAGGAAAAAAATCCAACATATTTCAGCCGAGATCATATTGGATTAGCAAAATATATACAAAAGGAACAAAAGGGTTTTAAGAAATTTTATCTACTGGATTATATACAAAAAATTCACCATACACTAACAATCTAAAGAGTTGAGGATCAACCCAAAAGACAAAGTGTAGGGGTTTCAACAGCTTCACACAAATATAACAGGAAATAAACGCAAGTGAAACTGTGAAACAAAATGAGCTACCCCCAAACCTGGATTTTTCAACAGATAAAATTTTGGATACAAAATCTCGCAGTTTTTGGGGTTCATCATGCACAAGGTCTAATTCGAAATGAACTTTGCTAGGGACGGGTACACATGCTAATTCCAACTGTGGTTCCTCAAAGATATTATACTTAGATGCAAAATAGTCCAAAAGGACTTGGGAAGCACACAGTTCCAAACCTAGATTAGGGACTCTCAGAAAAATTGGTTTGACAATATGGGTACAAACCAACTCTAGGTTGGGTGGAAGGGTATCAGATTGTGACTTAGGCAAGAAAGTGACATCTAAGTGTCTCACATGCATGAGATCAAGAATATCATTATCAGTCACATCAGCATTATCTAAGTCACACTCAAGATGTGTAGCATGCTCATCATCACAAAAAATTTGCACAAGTCCTAATTCAGAATCGTGGTTATCCGATATATTCAAATTATCATCAACAGAAGCAATATATTGTGGCTTAAGTATGGAATCAGACACATCAACTATGTTTTCCTGCATAGGATCATTAGTGTCAACAGAAGATTTACCTAAGTCATGCTCTTCACAGGATAATTGCACAATATCAAAATCAGTATCAACATCACATGCATATGGAATATTAGAAGAAATATCATTCATGAAGGTCGGGGCAGAAAAGCCTATTGTATTTTAAACCAAAGGTTCCACAACATTTTCAGCATAGACATGTTCTTCTAACATAACATTATCATTATCATCATCATAGTAATATGCATACTTGTCCCTATTAGCAGTTGTGGTGTCATTAGTCAACTCATGTTCCTCTAGATTAGGTTCATATTCAATATCATACACATGAGAAGGACTAGACATGCTATTTTCAAAGTTCAATTCATTACCACCTATATCATGTGATAGTGTCTCAGTTTCCCTAATGGATTCCCATTGACGGGTTTTCTCCGCAATCTCAGCTAAAAATTTCCATGCATCATCCACAGTTTTATCAAGAAATTCACCATTACACATACACTCAACCATGGCTCGAGATTTAAAGTCTAGTCCCTCATAGAGGATAGCGACAAGTCTCCACTTCTCAAATCCATGGTGTGGACATTCGCTCAACAAATCATTAAAACGCTCAAAATAGTCAAAAACAGTTTCCTCATCCAATTGGACAAAACAATTGATACTTTGACGAATAGCGATGGTCCTATGATGCGGAAAGAATTTTTTAAAAAATAGATCTGTGAGTTGGTCCCAAGTGTTGATTGATTGTGGTCTCAAACCGTAAAACCATGTTTTGGCCCTTTCCTTTAGAGAAAATGTAAACAAACGCAATTTCAGAGAGTCTTCGGACATATGATCAGGTTGCATATTCCGACAAATTTGTTCAAACTCTCTTACATGAGTATAGGGGTTCTCAGAATCGAACCCTCGAAATAAAGGAAGTATTTGTATCATGCTTGCATTTATTTTAAAAGGGTTATTGGTTTGAGGTAAGACAATACATGATAATGGAATTTTTATTGTGGGATACATGTATTCATGGAGAGCACGAGGTTGTCCCATATTGAAAAGACACAAAGCCCACTATTTGGTTTTTTATGGGTTTTCAAAACTTTGGTTTTTATGGGATTAAAAATTTGGTTCTTATTGGGATAAGCCCACTGTTTTGGTTGTGCTTTGGTGAGGCAATGGGTTTTGGGAACTGTTGTGAAACAGAGCCCAACTTTCGGCCTAGAGTTTGGGTACACGGCCCACTAACGACTTCAGCAAGCCCAGAAACTAATGAAGCCCAGCTGAGTTGGTAGGTTCAGTTAACCTTGTTTAGGTTGTTTGTTGGGTTTTTGAAACCCAAAATTTTGATAGGGACAATCCCACAGTTAAGCTCAAATACAAACCCAAAAGTTAACTTAAATTACAAGCCCAACAAAAAAAATGGAAAAAATTATTACAAGCCCACAAATTAAAAACGGAAGCCCACAGGTTGGGTTCTCTTAATGGGTTTAGGCTTACCTTTGAAGCACAGCCCAGCTGTTCAGTTTGGTTGCAAAAGCCCAGTTGGGCTTTGGATCATCCTAAGCTTTTGTCTTTGTTCAGGCCCAGTTGGGCTTGGCTCAACTTGTTAAGCTTGGCAGCAACTTCAGCAGGCCCAGTTGGGCTTGATGGCTCAATTTAGCACCAGACAGCAGGGGTTGCAGCAGACTTGGCCTGGCAGGACCAGCAGGAGCACAAGTTCTAGCAACAATAGTGCAGCACCAGCTCCACAGCAGCAGTTCAGGCTAGCAGCACAGCTCAACAACAGCAACAGGCAGTTTGCAGGCTTGTTTATCAGCAACACCACAAGCTCAGGCACCTGGCAGCTCAGATAAGAAGTTCAGATCTCTGAAACAAATGGGTAAAGCAACAACCCAAGCCAGGAATGGACAGGACAATGATGTAGGTGCAGCTACAAACGGAAAACTAACATGTAGTTATAGAAGTTACAGATGAAAATGGAATGCAGGGACAGTGAAAATGAAAATGCAGTGATGCTAGGTTAACAACTACAAAATGGCAGGTAATCTACAGCAAGCTACACAGCTGATTATGAGAAGCAAGCAAAGAATGCAGCTGGTATGAGAATGCAGCTGAGAATGCAAGATGAGCTACAGCTGCCTATGCAGTGAACAAACTAAGATGCAGTAAAGAACTACAATTTACAGCTGAAACAAATAGGTACAGGAATGAAGTAAAAATCAGCAAAGTGACAGGAATGATGCTGAACTACAATGGTGCAGAACTACAGGTGGTACTAAGTTACAGCTACAGATGCAATATGCAAGATGAGTACACTAAGATGCTTATCAGAACTACACAGCAGGTATGAGTATGCAAAGAACAGCAAGAAAAACTTCAAAAACACGGCAGCCAAGTCCCCGGCAGCGGCGCCAAAAACTTGGTAGGCTCTTAAAGATGTAGAAAATAAGAGTAAAAGAAAGCCTACTTGTTAAACCGCAAGTGCACGGTGTCGGTTGTAGTTTGTGCAAGAACGGGTCGAATCCACAGGGACTTGTGTGTGTAGTTGAAGTTTCCTAAGCTAAGCAGTGACAGTAAGTGACAGTGGCAGTGACAGTGGTAGTGACAGTTACAATGGCAATGAGCCAAAGGCAGTGAAGTATAGAATGAAGGTACTAGGGTCTTTGAATCTACTTCTTGATCCTAAACTAAGGCAGATCCTAATCAATCATGTTCTTGTTTCATCTCAGGGAAGATTGTGGATGATTTACTTAACTAATCTTACTAACTTACCCCTAGCATCAACTGTCTTCTCACAGTACAGCTGATCACAGGCTTGTTTGCTCAACCAGTCATCTAGCAATCCGCATTAGTGGAAGGTTAATCCCCTAAGTTCTCTAGTTCACCCCTAGCATTGAGTGTCTTCTTACAGCACACTCAATCACAGGTGCATTTGATCACTAAGTTTACTAACTTCCCTACTTCAATTAAGCATAGCCCTTCAAATGGACTGAATCCTTAGCTACTCTCACTCTTACACCCCTAGAATCAGCTGTCTTCTTACAGCACAGCTGATCACAGATGCATTCACTCAACTAGCTAATTATCAATCCTACTTAGTTTCAGCACTACAAGAACAGTGACAGGATTACTAACTATCTTAACATACAATCAAGAGTTTCATCTAAACCCTAGCACATGAAATTAGAACATGATAAACATAATTAACATTTGAAATTGAAATTATATTGACTTCAAAACATGAACTGAAAACAACTTGGAAGCACTGGCTATTCCAGGCCCCTTGGGTGAAGCTCTGGCTAGCCCAGGCATGCCCCAATTTCACACCCAACACCTTCTATTTATACAAGCAAGCAAAAACCCAAAAATCCCCAAATTATCAGAAAATTAGGGTTTCACCAAAAAGTGAAATTGACTCACCTAACCTACTGATAACAGCCCTAATACGTCGACCCATGCCTCTAATTATACATTCAATCACTTTCCCCCCAAAATCCCCAATTTATGAAATTAGGGTTTGATAAAAAATGAAATTAATTCATACCTAATCTCTGAAAACTGCTACTGACTTCAACCCATGCCTCTTATTCTTCTCCTGCGTCTCTAGCTACTTCCAATTTCTCTTCTAACTCGACCTAATTTATCAATTTTACACGTTAGGGTTTTGGAAGAGAAACGTGTAGAAATTGAGAAAATAGGTGGCTAGATAGATGGTAATGATGGTGGTGGAGATGGGTTATAGTGGTTGAGTGATTTGAGAGTTAGTAGAGGTGGTTGTGGTGGTGGTTGAGCGGGAACATGGAGTTGGTGTTGGCGGACATGGAGGAGGCAGTGAAGAAGAGGGGAAGAAGAAGGAAGAGCCCGATAGTTTTTTTAGGGTTAGGTGGTGTTTGTTTTGGGTATAGGCTTTTTAGATTATGGTGTTGAGCGGGCTCATCAAATTTTGATGTTTAGCAAAGGGAAGATGTTGGATGAAAAGATGAAGGAATGATCCAACGGCGCGATGGATATGGGTGTGGAACGACCGTTGGATCTGAGATACATCAAAACTGACGGTCCAAGATGGAGTTAGGTGTTATAGTGTTAGACAGGAACATCAAAACTCGATGGACTCTGATGGAGCGACCGTTGGATGATGGAATGGATTCAATCTGACGGTGAAGGAGAGAAACGGGTTTGGGTATTGATTTTAGGCTTAGAAAATGGGTTTGGGCTTAAACAATCTTGAGCCCACTTCTTCTTTAAGAACAATTTCTTCCTTTGTGAGCCCATTTTCATCCTTGAGTCTTCCATACCGCATTCTGCACTTCTTTTCCTCTAGAGTTTCCGCCGGTTTTCTCCGTGTCTTTGCACTTTTCGCTCCGCAACTCATCTAGTCTTTATTTATTACCTAAAAATGCAAAATTAATTAATAAAAATATTTATTCTTGAAAACAATGAAAATACAGAATATGGGTTAAAATGTAGAATTAATGCACAAAAGATGAGTTAAATGCCAAGAAAATATATAGAAATATGCACTTTTTAGCACTCATCAATATTATTCTATGTAATTTCAAGGCAGACATCTCATATGTTTATATGAATTCCTAATAAAATTTCATTTAAACAAAGCTACCTAGAACCTTGAAAATCTGTGAATAAAGAGACTCTTGCAATGGGATTTCCCAGTCTCTGACACTCTTGTGTCTTAGTTGCAAACTAGATTTTTCGTCTATAACCTAGGTTTCCTGTGTGAAACATAATTAGTTTAAAAATTTGAAGACTTTACTTAGGGATTCGTGAAGCCCGATCAGATTATCTTTTAATTAATAGCTCGTGTATCCAAATCTTATTCTTATTGATCTTTGAGTTTCTAAGTAATCTCAGATCAGGAACGAGATAGATAAAAATTGCATATTTTTCTTCGTCTCAGATTTTATGATTCATCAAGACCAGACATCTAAACTTTTTTTTATTTGTTTAGATTGCTCTTGAGAGGTGGTTAGTAATTCAGGATTTTAGCTAACTGAGTGTAAGTGTTCTGTATTCGTGAGTTTGGCTAGACTTTGTCTATTGCAAAAAAAAATCCAGACATAGATTGAAAAATCAAAAGGAAAATCAAATAGGCTTATATATTAGAGGAAGATTAAAAAATCAAAAGGGAAATCAAGTAGGCTTAATCAAACGTTAACCTGGTTAGTATACTTATCTATCTTTCGTTAGTACTATTCATCACCAACCGTAGAATAACAACTAGAGTGTTATCCCCAAAACTCCTTTTATCACTGAATATGGAAGTTCTCGACTATCAGTTTCTATTCATCTGAACCACCAAGTAGTAGATCACTAACGGTGCATCCCAATCGAGCGTTTTAAGCTTTGTGAATTTAGATTGACCTCGGTAGTTAAACTCTTAGATCAAGGTCCACTTGTTGATGTTGTCTTCACCCGTAATTATTTTGAGGTTTGCTAGACTTTGTCTATTGCAATCGATTTCCTACCTCACCTTGATCTTTAGTAAAAAAAAAAAATCATATATAAGCTTATATGTGGGAGACAGATTGGTTTAAAGTATTAAATTGAGTTAAAGTAACTCCTAGGTTGTAAAGGACTTCAGCTAAGGGAATCAATTGCACAGAGTCCTGATGGGATTCAAGAGGTGTAAGGAGCGAGACTATAACTGAATCGTTGTGACGGTAGATTTAGTCTCATCTGCATTCAAGTTCAAAGTTATGATAGTAAGCTAGTGTCTGTAGCGGCTTAATACAGTTTGGTGTTCAAATATGGATTAGGTCCCGGGGTTTTTCTGCATTTGCGGTTTCCTCGTTAACAAAATTTATGGTATATGTGTTATTTCTTTTCCGCATTATATTGTTTATCTTTAGAATTGAAATATCACAGGTTGTACGTTAAAATCAATTCAAGTAGAGAAGTCCATCGCAATTACTGGATACAACTTGATTGATTTTTTGATATTGATCATTGATATCGTCCAAGTACTCTCACGGAATAATCAGGTTCACGGACTTATCTCTTTTAAGATTCTGATTGTGAGAGAAAGAGATATAAGATCTTCATATAATTCCTTATTGAGATTCATTAAGTTCAAATCTCGGAATTGTATTTGAGTTTATTCCATACAGGTTGCCTAAGAAAAAGTTGATGGTGTATTTTGGTACCCTGCATTTTCAGGTATGTCAAGTTTGGTTGTCATATTTTAGTTCCAAAACTCAAAGTCGCTTGGTTAGATTACTAGAGTCAATTTGGTTAGGTTAGACTAGGAAGTATAGAAATATTGAGACATACAACTATTACTCTGAAGAAACTGGAGAGCTTGAAGACATATCGACATCAACGAACACATCATCCTTCTGTTCAAGGTTAGTAATACAAGAATTAACTTGCTTGCATTTGTATCCACATTACGTTCAAGTCGTTTAGATTGAAAACATAACATGTGAAGTTATATATACGAAACTCTAGTATTATAGACTTGATCATTCTATCACGGTCAAAGTGTCAAGGAAGAATATACAATGTCACAACTTATGTATATTGGATTACGAAATATAACGTTTATCTTTTGAACTTCGTAATTGCGACATATACACTATCTTTGTAACTTCTTACTATATCAGGACCAATTCCTTTCTTGGGGATCTATAACAGGACCGATTCCTATTAGCGATCTCTTGCACTACCGGTCCCAATAGCAAAACTTATATTTCCGGTTTTACATATCTAGGGTTTTGTGAATATCAAAATATGAGTTGCTATTAAATAAAGTTCAAGATGTCGACATAGTGAGTAATTTGACATGAGTTAAAACCTTATCTTTTATTGTTCAAAGTTATTTCTTGATACTCAAAGTGAAATTCCAAACCAAAACGTTTGAAAATCTATTTATTGAGATTTTTGAATTTATATGTTTTACTATTCCAGCAAGTAAAACATATCTCTGGAAGATACATTATTAAAATATACTTGTATACTGGCTAATATTGAGTTATCATCCATGAAGGATTTCGTTATATTAGTTGGAATTAAACAAAACCGAAAATTGGTGTTTATTGCATATCTTTAAATATTTTCGATTATGAAAATTCCTTGGTGTCCAATCTATCTTGGTCTATAAATGTTGAAGTTTATTCTTCTTACAAACTTGTCCTGACACAGACAATTTATTTTGTAGTCATTATGGTAGCCGACTAATAGTATTACGTGTAATACTATCTTGGAGAGGAGAGTAACCTAATTACGCGAAATCTCTTACGTTCACTAGTTTAAAGACTTTTGTGGGATCAAGAAGCGTATATATAGTGTCGTTGGTGGGAAGCTAGAATTTGAATTATTTTTAGTTTTTGATAATTGATTTGATTAACTAACAATTGTTAAATATTGATTGCACCTAGTTTGATTATTCTTGAGAGCCTCGTCTTCCGACATAAGGCCACTCAAACTAGATCAAAGATTTACGGTAGTTCATATTTGTTTTTAGATGTGACCATAGACTTGTGATCATCCATTGCTAACATACTCCGTTTTATGCGTGATCGATCATAAGTCGAATCAAGTTTGTTTATGCAGGTACTTTGAAGACATTGAAGATTTGGTTTCTGATCGATCTTCTGTGATTTACTTTGTGTACACACTTTCTCGGCTGGGATCCGACTTAGCTTAGTTTATCTTTTGATATTGATATACATCTTATTGCTAGTCATACAGATCGACAATCTATCATTTAAAACAACCGCAACTACAATTATCATGTATCGACCCGTTTGCTTCAACCATAAATGCTCAAATAGTGGTTCAAACAACTTTTCCTTATTCCTAGACTATTTTCTTTATTTTTTAACTCAAAATGTTTGGTGGTTAGGTAATTCATAAAGTGTAGTAGTGCCTATTGCCACTACTACTTAATGCATATAAAGGTTGTTGGACAAAACCAATGAACCCTCAAACTTATTTGTATTCTGGAAATGTGTACCTAAAAGCCACTTTTAAATGGAATGCTAGAAAGAAAATGCTCTTTTTAGTTACATGACTTACCTCATGTTTAGTAGACAGGTTTGACAAAACTTTAGACCAATTTGGTCTTGCAAAATGTGTAAGTACCTGCAATATCAACTTCGAAATTGGTAATAGACGGAAATAAACCACTTTCCATTATCGGGTTTATACATGCAATAAACTACGCTAGTTTATTGCCTAGCTCAACCACTTTTATGACGACATTGCTCCTTGTTAAACTAAAATCATGTTGTGTTGAAGCAGTGAGGGTGTGAATGTAAGATCTACTTGAGTTTCGTCATTTCTGGATCTGATACTGAAAAAGCGGGGGTCTAACAACCACACCCAATAATTCGTTTGGCAATATTTATGGACTGACTCCAATATACTTTCAAGAGAATCAACTAGACAGTCAGACTCAATCTTGAGAAAAGTATATCAAAGAGTTATATCTCAATTTCTCAATTAAATCCGCAATCAACAAGTAGGAATTTGCCGACCCGATTGAATATAAGAAATAACTTGGATGGTATCAAAAACCAATATCCAAGTGTCAATCAATTTAATCAACAACCCAAAGGTCGGATTCACAATTGATTGAACTTACGCACAACCTATGATATTTCAATTATATAAACAAATATAATGCGAAAAAGAAATAACACAGACACCAGAAATTTTGTTAACGAGGAAACCGCAAATGCAGAAAAACCCCGGGACCTAGTCCAGAATAAACACATACTGATTATAAGTTGTTACACCAATTTCTTACTACCTATTCGGACAAGATGTAATACTTGCTTCAGCTGTATTCAAGCACTTATAGAACTCCTAGCACAAAACCAATTGTCTTTAGGAATTCTTCTCGTAAATCTTCTAGCAGAACCCAAGGCTCTCTTTAGAAGATACAACAACACGATTGATACGATTCGATCTTTTGTTTGCACAAAACACCGGATTGATTTCCCTTTAGATGTAAATCAAGGTTTTGGAAATCTTGTGTTTGTTTCGAACGACTACCAGATAAAAGCAGAGATACCAAAACAAACTTGTAGATTAGGGTTTTAACTTACAATCAGTATGCGTACACACAAGGAATCCGTGAACCTGATTTTCGTAAGTGAACTTGGCGATTCCAAAGATCAATTTCCAAGTTAAGAAAACCTTAATAATTATACAACAATAACAACTAGAATAAATCTAGAGATATCTTGTTTAAAACTTCTTAAGGATTTTTACGAGATACCTTAATCGAAGTTTTCTTTCTAGCTTCCGATTTCGACTAACAAGTGTTGGTATACGATCGAAAACTGAAATGTATCAAAACCTAGGGTTTATGATCAACAACTCTTGAATGGTTTTATATCAGAAGAGAAAACCTTAGAATAGACAAAAGGTGAAAAACCTAGATTACAAGTTGTATAATCAATCACGAAGATTAATCCAACTCGGCTTTGTGATCCCCAATACAAAGACTTTTATCTCACTCTTATTCACGAAGAACAGAGGACATGGAAAACAACCTTATGAAGCTTACACCAAATTTCCAAAGGGGGGTAAAAACGTGTAGCACTCATGAACCCTTTATTTATAATGAACAATAACTTGGAAGATATGCAAAACTATTTTCCTTTTTCAAGACTCTCCTAATTTTGGGAGTCTTTCCTAAGTTACAACTCTTGCCAAAATAATTAAATAAATAATTAATTAGCAAATATGGTATTTATGTGAGTAAATCACATTTTAACTTAGGAAGGAATCACAAACACTTTAATGTGGTAATCAAATATGTTTGGAGTAATAGTAATCTTTCCTAGATAAGGAAACATCACCAATTTGACTAAAAGAGACTTCTAGTCACGTAATTGGGCCCAAGTCCGTGAACGTTACAAGCAGTCCATGGATTGTTTCCTACTAACGAACTGTAACAGTTACATCAACACTTATAACTGTTACTTTAATAAATCACTCATAACTTCATCATTATAACTCGGAGTTGAGTTATTCTTGGCTCGTTGAATTCGTAGGCTCATTCACTATAACATGAGAACCTTTCCAGGGATAAAGGTTATTGTCACAAAAGTCGTGGCTCAAATAACCTCAAGTATATATACATAAGTGTACATTTACCTTCATATGAATTGTTCCATAGAGTGAGCATTTGTTTCAATAAATTAGAAAGGTAAAATTGAACAAGAATCCAAGTGAAATCAATTACCACATACCTTTGTTTATGAAGTCCTTATTGATGTCTTCTTGTAGTCTTCAAACTTCATCCTTCAAGAATAGCTTCAATTCTACTTCTTAGACTTAATCTAGTATGAAACTATCTATAGTATACTAAATCAAGAATGCATTTTGGAAACTAAAATTTACAACTAACTTGACATACCAACTCTAGTGGGTTCAACCGAGCAATGATGTAATAGATACATCTTGTTATTTAAGGTGGTGGGTAGTGTTTGAGGTTATGAAATAACGTTTTGCAACGTGTGGTACTGCTACAGTAGTATTTTGCATGGTAGTTCTATAGTATTATGGAAAGAAAAGGGAAGAAGTATGTATGTGTTTGATTTTTCTTACTAATGTTAGTTTGTTTTCTTATTATTCGAGATGGGCGGCTTGTGATTTATGAATATAAATCATGTTTCTGTTTTCCTACTTAATACATGTTTATTCAAAAGTTACACTCAACGCATTAACAGTGAGGTTGAACTCATGTACACCTGACAAGTACCCTTGTATATATAACATGTGGTTCTGTCAGCAAAAATATTTTTATTACAAAAGAAAATTTGAAATAAACACTACAAAGAGAACTGAACTGGTAAATTTGTCAAGTCCACAGAAAACTTTAAATTTTCAATTTTAACATCGATCATTTGTTCAAAAAATTGCTCAAGCAGAAGTATTGTTTTTGTTGCATCTTCTAGAATGAGCTTTAAAATCAGTTTCAACATCATATTTCATTGGACATTTTTGACACGTCCATTTCTTCTCACCATGTTTTCTACAGAAATGCTTCTTGATCCCCGTGATATCACCAAGTGCTCTGGCTGGATCTTGATGCACACAATTGGCCTCAGGACATACATAGACCTTCTTATTAATCACTTCTTCATTATTTCTTGGTTTCAAATTCCAAGGAAAATTGTGTCCTCTTCTGTGTAATTGGAGATTCTGTTTTTTTTGGAAACCTTTGTTACATATCTCACATACAAATCTGTTGGTTGACATTAGTGTGTTTGGTGATAAAGCTATCACTTCTGAATATGGGGCTGGGGCTGTAAAATCAAACCCCATGTTAGAAATTATCAACAAAGTTCCTGAAAAAAAAAACTAAAAATCAAGTAAACCAAATATTGTACTAAGACTCAATGAGATATAACTCATAAATGCAAACGAGAATGCTGTTAATTTGATGATGGGTGTTCTTAAAAACAGTTGATAAGTAATATTACATATGCTAATCGAGTTTTTCAAAGTCTCTAGGACCAATTGGAATACATATATCAAGTCCACAGAGCTTGTATAACATCCATAAAATCAAAATCCAAGCGCGAAATTTAATCCTAAATTCTAGCATTTTCCGAGAATTGTTTCTATCTAGGTTAAACTTATTTGAAAGATAACTCAGGTTTTGAGTTTTAACAACACATAACATAGAATGCTAGATGTCTCGTGGATTTCACACCCACCACCAAATCCTCCTTAGTCCTTCCCATTTGAACATCAATTATTGACCCTCTATTTATATTTTACCAAATTTTGAGACCTGATTACAACTAGTGTTCTTGCATGATTGATAACACGAAAAACTTAAAATTCAATAAATGATTAGTAAAATCATACATGGGGTTCTTGGTGAGATTCTTTTTCCTTTCAGAGTTTGACTAGTACTAGGAAGAGGAGTAACGTGTGAAGTAGGAAGAGGAGTACTGGTAATGTGCGAATATATGATCCCTTCTTATGCAGAATCACTAGTAGATTCCATGTGTTCTACCTGTTGCCTCTTCTTGGGCGTGAATGAGGGCTTTGCATTTCTATGATAATCCTCAATTATTTCTTCAATTAGAGGTAGATTTAGGTCGATTTTTAATTTATCCACCATTGATAGGAGAAGATTTTCAACTTGAAGAAGAGAAAGAATTCTTCTGTATGTAGGTTTGCAAGAAAAAATATATGTAGGTTTTTGCAACAAATCATCAAGGTAGTGGTTCTATAAAAGAAAAAGATTAACCTATTCAAGAGAATTACATCAATCCTGCTATTTCTACACATATTCAACCATCAATTTCAATCAAAAAGTAGATAAATGAAACCAAGGTTTAAGTTATTTTTGGTTTTGAACAGAGAGCAAAGTTAATACAGAAATGGCAAGTATAACAACCGAAACGCGTTCTTTTAATAAATATCCATCTTTTCTTCTTCAACCCTCTTTTGCTTGCTTGGAAGGAAAAATTGGAATCCATCATAACAGAAAATTAATAAAGCACAAGAACACGGAGTTGAGATGCCGACATCCATGGAGAGTTTACTTTCAGTCAGTTCGGAAGAGATTTTTCGAAGAATCATGTGCCTATAAATCAGTCTGCACGAACAATATTTTCAGTACTTTTTAGCCTTCTAAGCTTTTTTGCTCTTCATTCATTGTAGCTTTTGTTTGTTTTTTCATGTGCCCCAAAAAAATAAAATAATGCAAATCATGTTAAACCATGCATAGTTGCCATGTTAAAACAACTACAACTACAATTATCATGTATCGACCCGTTTGCTTCAACCATAAATGCTTAAGTAGTGGTTTAAACAACTTTTCTTTATTCATATACTCTTTTCTTTATTTTTTACCTCAAAATGTTTGGTGGTTAGGTAATTCATAAAGTGTAGTAGTGCCTATTGCCACTACAGTAGAACCTCCATATATTGATACTCCATATATTAATAATCTTTACATATTAATAAAAATTCATGCTCCCAACTTGGGCTAGTTAGAAATAGTAATAACCTCTCCAGTTTAATATTAATCCTTTTTCCCAGTTCCGCCTTAAAGAATTTACCCCCAAATAGTAATAATCAATATTATATTAAAAATATATATATCTAGTTACATTAAATTTATGATTAAACAAAATACTTATCTACAGTTGTTTGAGAAAAAGAAGAAAAAGTTTGAATTACTACAACATCTTTTAACTTGTGGGTGCGTAATATCTCATCAACATAGACACCTTCTTGTTGAAGCCAAAATATTTCCAACTTGCCGAGCATGTTTGAAGCTTCTTGGAACTACAAATTACAAGATATATATATGCACTTGTATATTGGAACTATGAAAAATGTAGATATATTATTTAAATACAACTACAAATACATTGCACAGACATTGAACTTAAATTTTTATATTTTCTATGGGTACCTCTCTATATTAATAACCTCCATATATTAATAATTTTGTGGATGCCCAAGAGTATTAATATAGAGAGGTTCTACTGTACTACTTAATGCATATAAAGGTAGTTGGACAAAACCAACGAACTCTCAAACTTATTTGCGTTCTGGAAATGTGTACCTAAAAGCCACTTTTAAATGGCATGCTAGAAAGAAAATTCTCTTTTGAGTTAAATGACTTACCTCATGTTTAGTGGACAGGTTTGACAAAACTTTAGACCAATTTGGTCTTGCAAAATGTGTATGTACCTGCAATATCAGCTTCGGAATTGGTAATAGACGGAAATAAACCACTTTCCATTATCGGTTATACCTATAATAAACTATGCTAGTTTATTGCCCAGGCTGAAGCACTTTTATGATGGCATTGCTCCTTGTTAAACTAAAATCATGCTGTGTTGAAGCAGTGAGGGTGTGAATGTAAGATCTACTTGAGTTTTGTCATTTTTGGATATGATACATCTTGTTATTTAAGGTGGTGGGTAGTGTTTGTGGTTATGAAATAACGTTTTGCAACGATGTGGTACTGCTGCAATAGTATTTGGCATGATAGTTCTATAATATTATGGAAAGAAAAGGAAAGAAATATTTATGTGTTTGATTTTTCTTAATAATGTTAGTTTGTGTTTCTTATTATTCGAGATGGACGGCTTGTGATTTATGAATATAAATCATATTTCTGTTTTCCTACTTAATACATGTTTATTCAAAAGTTGCACTCAATGTATTAACAGTGAGGCTGAACTCATGTACACCTGACAAGTACCCCTGTATATAACATGAGGTTTTGTCAGCATAAATATTTTCAGTAGAAAAGAAAATTTGAAATAGACACTGCAGAGAGAACTGAACTGATAAATCTGTCAAGTCCACGGAAAACTTTAAACAATTTTAACATCGCTCATTTATTCAAAAAATTGCTCAAGCAGAAGTATTGTTTTTGTTGCATCTTCTTGAATGAGCTTTCAAATCAGTTTCAACAACATATTTCCTTGGACATTTCTGACACGTCCATTTCTTCTCACTATGCTTTCTACAGAAATGCTTCTTGATCCCCGTGATATCACCAAGTGCTTTGGCTGAATCATGATGCACACAATTGGCCTCAGGACATACATAGACCTTATTATTAATCACTTCTTCCTTGTTTCTTGGTTTCAAAATCCAGGGAAAATTGTGTCTTCTTCTGTGTAATTGGAGATTCTATTCTCTTTGGAAATCTCTGTTACATATCTCACATACAAATCTGTTGGTTGCCATTAGTGTGTTTGGTGATAAAGCTATCACTTCTGAATATGGGGATGTAAAATCAAACCCCATGTTAGAAATTATCAACAAAATTCCTGAAAAAAACTAAAAATCAAGTAAACCAAATATTTTACCAAGACTCAATGTGATATAACTCATAAATGCAAATGAGAATGCTGCTAATTTGATGATGGGTGTTCTTAAAAACAGTTGATAAGTAATATTACATATGTTAATCGAGTTTTTCAAAGTCTCTAGGACTAATTAGAATACATATCTCTGGAAGATACATTAGTAAAATATACTTGTATACTAGCTAATATTGAGTTATCATCCATGAAGGATTTCTTTATATTAGTTGGAATTAGACAAAACCGAAAATTGGTGTTTATTGCATATCTTTAGATATTTTCGGTTATGAAAATTCCTTGGTGTCCAATCAACCTTGGTCTATAAATGTGAAGTTTATTCTTCATACAAGCTGTAGATGGTGGATTTTCGACAAAGGCTAAAATCGTAAACCCATAATTATACGAACTCCTGATCCAGCAATCAGATGTGAGTATTGAGACACGGGTCTCTCATCGAATCCTCTGACTGAGAATACTTTCTCTCAGAGTACATGCAAATATGTAGTCTCTCGGCTGGAAAACGACATATCTTATGAATACTGAACACTTCAGTAATTATTTCTATATAGAATCACGAGATTGACGGCTCCTAGACAGCTTGCTCTGCTAGTATAGAGCGATAACGTCTTCAGGATACAAACAACGAGTTTCCCTGAGTATATAAAAGATATGAAGCTCCAGCAAGCTTATGTCAGAATAATTAATGCTCCTAGACAACTTGCTCTGCTAGTATAGAGCCATAAGTTAATTATTCCTAAATTCTTGGATTCATCCACTGAATTTCCGTAAATATTCAAATATTTTCGCAGTATTTCGTTACTTCAATATATGGTTCTTCCTAGAAGAATTCCATGGGTTAGTTATAAATATTCAACGCACGGGCATCTGAGGTACCTCTGAGTAAGCCCCGGCTCAAAAGGTGCAAGTGTACTCAACGATGATACACTAACAATCAACGCACGAACGAGTATTTCAAAATACGACGAAACGATGAATCTATGCAAAATAGGAAAGAAAATAATAAATAATTAAAATATTGACCAAGGCGCCAAGGGATTGGGATCATCGACCGGACGGCTGTGCCGTGGCTAATCCCACGCCAGATTTATATTTTATCATATTTTTTGTTATTTTCCTTGATCTTATGAAAATCCTTTCATTTGAACAAATATCCTTTGTTTTGAGGAAACTCCTCAGTTTCATGGTGTTTCCCTCGCACCAAGGAAATAATATAAAATTGGAAAAAACATTGTGGGGTCGTGATTATTGTCCAACCGGCCATGCCATGATCCCGGCCGGCCCCACACCTCATGGTTCCTCATTATTTTATTATTATTTCCCTAATCTCATGAAAACTCCTTCATCTCATGGTATTTTCACAAATCCATGAAAAATAATATAAAATTAGGGAAACTCGTGGGACCGGGCCCCAGCCGGCCGGCCATCCCCTACCCGGTCCCACACGCCCTTTATTTTATTATTATTATTATTATTTTAAAGTTTCCTTCATCCCATGAAACTCCTTGATTTCATGGTATTTCTCTCAAATTAGGAAAATTTCTTCAAATCATGGGAAAATACATAAAAATTAGAGAAACTCGTGGGACCGGGCCCAAGCCGGCCAAGTGATGTATTTTATAGATAGTGGTAAAAGTGGTTCGATTCTCAGACTTGCGAAGGATAAAATATAGACTTAAATTCTAAAACTAAAATAGAAAACTCACTAATAATTATATCAAACACTGACAAAGTTGATATCAATATTAAAAGACAACTGAGGCTAAGATTTCACTATTTTCCAAGTTTAAAGTGATTTAATCCAATCTTTATATTTATGCAATTTTCTCGTTCAATTTGATTCTAAAATATTGCAACAAGTAGATTTTCAAAAGGAATAATTGTAAATATCAAGTATGAAGCATCAAAAGTCTATAAACTAAGCATACTTCATCAAAATAGATCACAATCACTCAAGTAAAAATCATATTCAATTATAGCTCAAGGCAAATAATCATAATAATAATTGCAATAAATATATGAAATAGAATATACCACTTCTTGTTGGAAAAATAACTTCCTCTATCGCCTCAGCAATGGGGTTTAGCTCCTTGTATTAATCATGATCTTAAAATATTTTTTTATGGCTCAAAAGATGATTAAAAGGATGAAAAGTAATAACACAGCCGATTTGCAACAACGTGTGTGTGTTACAGAATCTCTGTTACAAAGGAGAAATAGTAGCTAAAGACCTTAGGCAATCACAGTTGATAAACGATAAATAGGTTCTGCTGTTGAATAACGATATTTGTCTGCGACAGTTGCTTGTGCGTTTTATGTTCTTCGTGTTCTAGGTATTGCAGCAGCAGAAACAAAACTTCAACTTGTGATTTCAGCTTTCTGTTCTCTCCTAAACTTCCCCAAAGTGTACGTAACCCTTCCTTGACCTATCCATGCTCCTTTTATAGCCCACAGGTCGATTAAACCTCAAGAAATCTTCGGTTATTCTTATTTTTCCTCCACCTCAAGTCTCGGGATTTCTTTCCCTGCTAAATCTTCTTTACGCTTTTAGATGAGCCGTATACACTCCAAATAGGCTAGAGCAATATTCTATCTCGAATTAAACCCAACAGAATCATGTAACTGCCATATATAAACTCACCAGTGCCCCTAATATCTTCTCCTCCTCTGTTTTGATTGATTCGAAGATTTATTTCTATTTTTGCGAATCTGAGACACATATCAATCCTGTTTTGATGAATCAACTGAATCCCAATCCATATCCACGTCAAACTCCGACTAAAACTAAGCCTAGTCAGCAACAGAACCCGATAAACTTCCGACGCCTCTGTTTGCTTCTCCCGGCTTATATAGCCCAATTCGTTTGGTCCAATCCCTTGTATCAACTCTGTTATGCTCTAAGAAGTCCATCCCAGAAGAAATATGCAGTTGAATCTCTCCAAATCAGCCAAGAAATCCAACTCCAAATGTTGATTCGCTGCTACATTAATTCCCTCCAAAAAGAACTCGTTTGAATTGTTAAGAAGAAGAGGCTCCCACTATCCAGAGCAGGGGTGCCGATAGCAGTTGTCTAGGGGGTGCCTGGTGGTGCCCCTTATCCAAAGTCTGTGGGCCAAAATCACTTCCTCCGGGTGCTTTGGACAACTTTTCGAGCCGATTTTTCCAAAAATGTTTATTGGCCAAAAATACCTACACACACATAAAACACCATAATAAGTACAAAAATGAGCACTATCAATATATAGAATCGAGACAAATTAGACACAAAAATGTGTCTATCAAATACCCCCAAACCTATTATTTGCTAGTCCTCGAGCAAAGATAAAATAGAAAAATAAAATCCTAACTCACTGACGCAGGCATCGTCGATTGCATTTAGCGTATGCAATAAGCCTTTAAACCCCTGTGTGGCCCTAGTGGCCGAGTTATAGTCTCGGGAGGGCTTACCAGAGGTATACCCACAAAACCTTTATACTCCAGACCCTAGCTATCTACGCAGAACCTTGGAAAGCACTAAAGAATCTCCTTGGTTGGCATACTTATTGACTACAGGAAGTACCCTGATGCGAAATTCCAATTGTTGTACACGAGTTTGCACTCAAGCATACTAAAATTCATATATAAGTGACAGAGCTCTACTCAGATAGTCGCACTATGGACATCAATATCCGGAGTCAAAACTAATCACATGGATAGATCAAGAAGATGGATATAGAGAAAAACATAGATGGTTTTGTTGTTTACTAAGTGAACGGTGTTTCTCATATCTGTCTGAAGGCCTCCGCCAAAATGAACCTATCCTAATGGACTGAGATACTAGTCTGACTAATATCAACACAACTGGCATATACAAGGGAACCAGTGATTGATAATCCTAACTCTAGGTCAACACAGCTGGCATATACAAGGGTACCAGTGGTCGACTTTATTGAATTTATTCCGGTTGGTCAAATGGTCTGGTCTCAGTTTTTTTTTTTTGTATCTCAATCACTCTAATTCACCCTAGCATTGGTAACAACTTGAATCGTGAGCCCCACCTAATCACTTAGAGTAACATAGTTTAAAAACAAAATAAAATAAAAAGAAGTGAAAAGGACTCAACGAGATATGGTGAAACTATCATGTTATTTCTAACACCTGAGCTCTGTGCTTTTATGAATAGACTCTTCTAGATGTTTCCATCTAATCAGATTGGTTCCTCAACTCCTACAACCAAAATGCTTCCATCCACTTAGGTTGGTTAGTGCTATCCTTAATATGCATAAATTTCTAGGCTCTGGAGTTTATTATAACAAAAAGTTTCTACCCCACCCCCAAACTTAAATCTAACATTGTCCTCAATGTTTCGAATGAAAGAACAGTACCAAAAATATAAGTAACATGAGGAAATAGTAAAGAAGAGTTCGGAAAGATAGTACCTGGGTGAAGTGAAACCAAAAACTGACAAAAATAGTATACAACATACAAATCGCCTCGATGGTCAATCAAGGGTAAACAGGGTCCTCCAGAGGGACCTCCTCAACATCACCTGTAGGAAAAGGCTCTAAAAAGGTTCAATCTCTGACCGTTAACCTTTGAAGAACTACTACCATCTGATGTCTCAATCTCAACAACGCCATGAGGAAAAACAGTACGGACCACAAAAGGACCGGTCCACCGAGAGCGCAGTTTCCCGGGGAATAGATGCAAACGAGTGTCATACAGAAGAACTTTTTGACCTGGAGAAAATGACTTCCGTAAAATATTCTTATCATGCACAAGTTTCATTTTGTTCTTATACTCCTTAGCACTATCGTATGCATCTCTACGAATCTCGTCCAACTCATTGAGTGGAGCTTTCTGTGAGCTCCTGCCTTGTCAAGTGAAAAGTTTAGCTGCTTAATAGCCCAATAGGCTCTATGCTCTAACTCAACAGGCAAGTGACATGCCTTGCCAAATACTAAACGGTAGGGTGACATTCCAATGGGTGTCTTAAACGCAGTACGGTAAGCCCATAAGGCATCAGTAAGCCTCGACGACCAGTCTTTCCTATTGGGATTAACTGTTTTCTCTAAAATACGCTTAATTTCCCTATTGGAAACCTCTACCTGACCACTAGTCTGTGGGTGATACGGGGTAGCTACTTTGTGGGTAATACCATATTGTTTCATTAACAGAGCAAACGGTCTATTACAAAAGTGTGAACCCCCATCACTAATTATAGCTCGCGGTGTACCAAAACGTGTAAGTATATTCTCTTTCAAAAACTTAATTACGACCCTATGGTCATTTGTTTTACACGGAACCGCCTCAACCCACTTAGACACATAGTCTACAGCGACAAGTATGTAAAGATAACCCAAAGAATTAGGAAATGGACCCATAAAATCAATGCCCCACACATCAAAGACCTCAATCACTAAAATAGGGTTCAAAGGCATCATATTTCTAGGGAAATGGTCCCTAACCTCTGGCAACGATCACAAGACACACAGTGACTATGGGAGTCCTTAAACAACGAAGGCCAGTAAAAGCCACACTGCAATATCTTAGCAGAAGTCTTCTTAGCACTAAAATGACCCCCACAAGCATGTTCATGACAAAAAAGAATACTGGACTGGTCACTCTCAGGTACACATCCTAATAATCTGGTCTGGACAATACTTAAACAAATAAGGATCGTCCCAAAAGAAATGCTTAACCTCGGCTAAAAACCTAGAACGATCTTGTTTACCCCAATGTTGAGGGGTTCGACCAGTAACAAGATAATTCACTATATTTGCATACCAAGGTGATTGGGAAACAGAGAACAATTGTTCATCAGGAAAGCTATCCCTTATAGGAAGGGAATCACTAGGGGAACTAACAACTAGCCTAGATAAGTGGTCTGCTACTACATTTTCAGCACCCTTTTTGTCTCTAATGTCTGGAGAAAATTCTTGTAACAATAGGATCCACCTAATCAATCTAGGTTTGGTATCCTTCTTAGACAAAAGGTATTTCAAAGCAGCATGATCAGTATAGATTACGATCTTAGAACCTAATAGGTAGGATCTAAACTTATCCAAGGCAAACACGATGGCTAACAGTTCCTTCTCGGTAGTTGTATAGTTCAACTGGGCATCATTCAGAGTTTTGCTAGCATAGTAAATCACATGAAGTAATTTGTCAACACGCTGACCTAACACGACGCCTATAGCATAATCTGAAGCATCACACATAATCTCAAAGGGTAGGTTCCAGTTAGGTGCCTGGACTATGGGAGCGGTAGTGAGTAAAGTCTTAAGCTTCTCGAAAGCTTCTAAACAAGCATCATCAAAGACAAACTTAACGTCTTTTGCAAGTAAATTGCAAAGAGGTCTAGAAATCAAGCTAAAATCCTTAATGAATCGACGATAAAAACCTGCATGTCCTAAGAATGACCTAATGTCTTTTACGGTTTTTGGGACCTGTAAAGTCTTAATAAGGTCAACTTTGGCTTTATCTACCTCTATACCCTTTGAAGAAACAATGTGCCCTAACACAATTCCTGATTTAACCATGAAATGACATTTTTCCCAATTAAGCACTAAATTCTTTTCCTTACACCTAGTCAACACTAATGTCAAATGATGCAAGCACTCATCAAAAGATGAACCAAACACTGAAAAATCATCCATAAAGACCTCTAAAAACCGTTCTACCATATCAGAAAATATGCTCATCATACAACGCTGAAAGGTCGCAGGGGCATTACAAAGCCCAAAAGGCATGCGTCTATACGCAAAGGTACCAAAGGGACAGGTAAAAGTGGTTTTCTCTTGGTCTTCTGGGGCAATAACGATCTGATTATATCCGAAAAGCCATCTAGAAAGCAATAATAACTATATCCAGCTAATCTCTCTAGCATTTGGTCGATAAAAGGAAGGGGAAAGTGATCCTTCCTTGTGACCTTGTTCAATTTTCTATAGTCAATACAGACACGCCATCCCGTGGTCACTCGGGTTGGGATTAACTCATTGTTATCATTCTGGACTACAGTGATACCTGATTTCTTGGGAACAACCTGAACGGGCTGACCCACTTACTGTCTGAAATTGGGTAGATAATACCCGCATCTAACAACTTAAGCACCTCTTTTCGAACTACCTCTTTCATGTTAGGGTTCAGCCGACGTTGCATCTCCCTAGAAGGTTTGGAGTCTTCTTCTAAATGAATCTGATGCATACAAACGGTAGGACTTATACCCTTAATGTCTGCTATAGTCCACCCTAAAGCTTCCTTATTGTCTTGAAGAACTTTTACTAGCCTACTTTCCTGATCACTATCCAAATCGGAAGCTACTATCACAGGTAAAGTCTCAGATGGTCCTAAAAACACATACTTCAGGGTATCTGGTAGTGGTTTAAGGTCCAACTTAGGAGGCTCTTCTAAAGAAGGAATTAGGGTATTCTCAGAAACTGGTAATGGTTCGAACCTAGCTTTCCATCTATCAGTGTCTAACACAGGGGTAGAATCTAATAGAGCATTCACCTGTTCAATAGTGCTATCGTCGTCAAAGTCTAAACCGAAATGGGATAGACAATTTTCTAATGGGTCTTCAGACAAGATGTTTGGTAATGACTCCTGAACTAAGGCTTCTATCATATTCACCTCTTCGACACACGTGTCATCTAGCTCATAAGGTAGCTTACTGACATTAAAAATGTTCATCTCCATAGTCATATTACCAAAAGATAAATTCATCACACCATTTCGACAGTTAATGATCGCATTAGACGTAGCTAAAAATGGGCGACCTAAAATCACAGGTATCTGGTTCTCTGGGTCAGGGACAGGTTGGGTATCTAAGACCACGAAATCTACTGGATAAATAAACTTGTCGACCTCAATGAGAACATCCTCAATAACACCTCGAGGAATTTTAACAGACCTATCAGCTAACTGCAGTGTCATCTGAGTAGGTTTCATTTCACCAAGTCCTAGTTGTAAGTACACATGGTACGGCAGTAAGTTCACACTGGCTCCTAAGTCAAGTAAAGCTTTTTCTACCCGGTGTTTACCTATTGTACAAGCAATGGTAGGGGAACCTGGGTCTTTGTACTTTGGAGTTGTGGTGTTCTGAATGATTGAACTTACGTGACTAGCTAAGAAGGCTTTCTTATGGACGCTAAGTTTTCGCTTTCGCGTACACATATCCTTGAGGAACTTGGCATAAGCAGGAATTTGCCTAATTGCATCTAATAAAGGAAGGTTTATGGTAACTTGCTTAAAAACCTCCAATATGTCATTAAAGTTCGATTCCTTCTTTGTTGGTACTAATAGCTGGGGAAATGGGGCTCTAGGCACAGAATCAGACCTCTCAGGAACCGAGTTGGCATCATCGGAAATTTTATCAGTCCCCTCAGCTAGTGGTCCTGAGGGATGAGATCCTGAGGGGTGAACTACAGTACGTTCACTATCGGGCATGGTTACCTGATTGTCTACTACTCTGCCACTCCTAAGGGTTCTAACAGCATTCAATTGATTCGATGGTTTTGCACCTACTTCATGAACTCCTCTAGGATTGGGATTAGTCTGACTAGGGAACCTTCCGTTATCTCTCTCACTTAAGGTCTTAGCTATTTGGCCGACTTGAAGTTCTAACTTAGCAAGAGTCTGAGCATTAGTTTGAAAGTTCTGCTTGATTTCCTGTTGAAAACTAACTTGGCTCTTTACTAACATGTCCTGGCTCTATGCTGACATATCCTGGCTCTTTCTTAATATACTAAGAGATTCCTCTAAGCTCGTCATTCTATTCTCTGAAGAGTTATGAAACTGACCTGAAGAGTTCTTATCTGAACCAAAACCTGGGGGAACATTAGAATTACTAAACTGACCTTGACTCTGGCCCTTAGACCACGAAAGGTTCGGATGGTTTCTCCAACCAGGATTATAGGTTTCTGAACATGGGTCAAATTTCTGACGGTTATCGAATCTAGTGTTATTATAGAGAGCATTGGCTTGCTCTTTATTATTCTGGCCTTCCCAAAAAGGATCTAATCTACCACTAGTGTGACCCACTTCTAAAGCTTCTAACCTTTTCGCTATAGTAGTAATTTTGGCATCTGATTCAAAGTTTCCTTCTACCCTATTAATGTTTCCTCTGCCTAGAAGAATTGTTTTCTGGGGTCCCCTATTACTTTCCCATTGTTGGGTCTTTTCGGCGATTTCATGCAAATATGTCATCGCATCATCAACTGTTTGGTTTTCAAACCCACCTGTACACATAGATTCTACTGTGGTTGTAGTGGGATAATCTAAACCCTCATAAAGGATCTGAACTAACCTAACCTTTTCTAAACCATGATGAGGACATTGGGCTAATAGATCATTGAACCTTTCCAAATACCTATACAAGGATTCTCCCTCCTGTTGAGAAAATGTGCAGATTTGCGTCCTAATAGACGATGTTTTGTGCCTAGGGAAAAACTTGTTCAAAAAAACAGATGTAAGTTGTTCATATGTTTCAATTGATCCGGAAGCCAAACTATATAGCCACAATTTGGCTTTATCTTTCAAGGAAAAGGGGAATAACCTGAGTTTCAAAGCATCATCATCAAGGTTTCTAATTTTTAGGGTACTACAAATTTCCTCAAAGTCCCTAACATGGAAATAGGGGTTTTCATTTTCTTTGCCTAAAAATATTAGGAGCAACTGTAAGGTTCCAGGCTTAAGTTTATAATGTGCTTCAGCTTCAGATAACCTGATACACGAGGGACGAGTAGTCCTAGTAGTGTTCAACAAAGCTTTCAAAGTTGCCATTTCTGGCACTGTTGGAATATCAGGGATTTTCTCCTCAAACGTACGTTCAAAAACGAAATCTTCAAGAATCGGGCTTTCTAAATTGAGGTAATCGAGACGCTTAGAACTACTAGGTTTCTCTTTAACAAATCTACCTAGGGCGTCTCTTTTACGTTCAGACATGCAAAAGAATAAGGTAGGGAATTATATGCAATCACAAAACAAGGATGACTCAACCAAATCAAACCTATTAATTTCTAGCAAACAAAAAGCATGATGTCTCCACTTAGATTGTTTCTAGACCAGCTTCTATTCTTTCGAAAAGGAACTCGTTACAATCTGAGTAAACCCCTCTGGAATTAATCCGAGTCAAAGTAAGTTGAATAGAGGCGAGGGAAGCTCGGTGGAGCTTTGATACCCAAAGGCATCACCGGTATTATAAGGCGGCGCAGTCACGCATTCAACTCACAGAAACCATCATGAACTTCGAAGTATGCTCAAAAGAGTAACCAATATTTTTGGAACGACTTTCGTATTAAGCTCCTTACCCTATAGGTCTCGTTCTAGTCAAAATTTTAGGCTTAGGTTCGCGTTGGTTTCGTTTTCCTAAGGCGGCAAGAAGAGAACGGTGATGAAATCCGAACCCTTATCTTGTATGGCCAGTCGTTGCCCTTTACTAGGAAATTAAAGCAGCAGTTTTCAAGTCCTCAGCATATATGCAAATGAAGGAATACAGTAAACCCGCTGACAGGGGATTCACGGGTGTTTCGAAAAACTTACCTCCCGTACCAGACGGGCGAAGAACCGCTGAAGTCGACTCGGGCCACAACTCCTATGTCATGTACGAACCCGAGGGGCCGAGGCGATATCATAATCGCCGCCCTTCTCTGCACACAGTTTATGTTTAAACTACCCTTCCGTAGGGTTTAAAAATAATGTCCCAAAGTTTAAAGTCCAAAGTGTCCAAAAAGAAAAGAAAAATTACAAAAATAATAAAACCTAATACTGTTTTTTTTTAATAAGGAAAAATAAACAAAACCCTAAAAAATAAAATAACTAAAAGAAACTGTCTTCTTTTCCGTTCTTTTCGCTTTAATCTTTCGCTCCAAGTATTTATGCTTTAAGATCCAGTCTTTACGAAATCACCAAACTCCTTGGCTCAATTTTTTTTATGATCCAAAACTTGTAGACAAAAGATAAATACCCAAAAACGTAAAAAAGAACAAAAATAATAAAAACCTAACAAAATAAAAGAAAAATAAGTCTAAAACCCTAAAAGCAAATCCGCGTCGGCGGCGCCAAAAATTGATGTATTTTATAGATAGTGGTAAAAGTGGTTCGATTCTCAGACTTGCGAAGGATAAAATATAAACTTAAATTCTAAAACTAAAATAGAAAACTCACTAATAATTATAGCAAACACTGACAAAGTTGATATCAATATTAAAAGACAACTGAGGCTAAGATTCCACTATTTTCCAAGTTCAAAGTGATTTAATCCAATCTTTATATTTATGCAATTTTCTCGTTCAATTTGATTCTAAAATATTGCAACAACTAGATTTTCAAAAGCAATTATTGTAAATATCAAGTATGAAGCATCAAAAGTCTATAAACTAAGCATACTTCATCAAAATAGATCACAATCACTCAAGTAAAAATCATATTCAATTATATCTCAAGGCAAATAATCATAATAATAATTGCAATAAATAGATGAAATAGAATATACCACTTCTTGTTGGAAAAATAACTTCCTCTATCGCCTCAGCAATGGGGTTTAGCTCCTTGTATTAATCATGATCTTAAAATATTTGTTTATGGCTCAAAAGATGATTAAAAGGATGAAAAGTAATAACACATGCGATTTGCAACAGCGTGTGTGTGTTACAGAATCTCTGTTACAAAGGAGAAATAGTAGCCAATGACCTTAGGCAATCACAATTGATAAACGATAAATAGGTTCTGCTGTTGAATAGCGATATTTGTCTGCGACAGTTGCTTGTGCGTCTTATGTTCTTCGTGTTCTAGGTATATCAGCAGCAGAAACAAAACCTTAACTTGTGATTTCAGCTTTCTGTTCTCTCCTAAACTTCCCCAAAGTGTACGTAACCCTTCCTTGACCTATCCATGCTCCTTTTATAGCCCACAGGTCGATTAAACCTCAAGAAATCTTCGGTTATTCTTATTTTTCCTCCACCTCAAGTCTCGGGATTTCTTTCCCTGCTAAATCTTCTTTACGCTTTTAGATGAGCCGTATACACTCCAAATAGGCTAGAGCAATATTCTATCTCGAATTAAACCCAACAGAATCATGTAACTGCCATATATAAACTCACCAGAGCCCGTAATATCTCCTCCTCCTATGTTTTGATTGATTTGAAGATTTGTTGCTATTTTTGCAAATCTGAGACACATATCAATCCTTTTTTGATGAATCAACTGAATCCCAATCCATCTCCACGTCAAACTCCGACTAAAACTAAGCCTAGTCAGCAACAGAACCCGATAAACTTCTGACGCCTCTGTTTGCTTCGCTGCTGCATTAATTCCCGCCAAAAAGAACTCGTTTGAATTGTGAAGAAGAAGAGGCGCCCCCCTATCCAGAGTAGGGGTGCCGATAGCAGTTGTCTTGGGAGTTCCCTGGTGGTTCCCCTTATCCAAAGTCTGGGGGCCAAAATCACTTCCTCCGGGTGCTTTGGACAACTTTTCGAGCCGATTTTTCCAAAAATGTTTATTGGCCAAAAATACCTACACACACATAAAACACCATAATAAGTACAAAACTGAGCACTATCAATATATAGAATCGAGACAAATTAGACACAAAAATGTGTCTATCAAATACCCCCAAACCTATTATTTGCTAGTCCTCGAGCAAAGATAAAATAGAAAAATAAAATCCTAACTCACTGACGCAGGCATCGTCGATTGCATTTAGCGTATGCAATAAGCCTTTAAACCCCTGTGTGGCCCTAGTGGCCGAGTTATAGTCTCGGGAGGGCTTACCAGAGGTATACCCACAAAACCTTTATACTTCAGACCCTAGCTATCTACGCAGAACCTTGGAAAGCACTAAAGAATCTCCTTGGTTGGCATACTTATTAACTACAGGAGGGAGTACCCTGATGCGAAATTCCAATTGATGAACACGAGTTTGCACTCAAGCATACTAAAATTCATATATAAGTGACATAGCTCTACTCAGATAGTCGCACTATGGACATCAATATCCGGAGTCAAAACTAATCACATGGATAGATCAAGAAGATGGATATAGAGAAAAACATAGATGGTTTTGATGTTTACTAAGTGAACGGTGTTTCTCATATCTGTCTGAAGGCCTCCGCCAAAATGAACCTATCCTAATGGACTGAGATACTAGTCTGACTAATATCAACACAACTGGCATATACAAGGGAACCAATGATTGATAATCCTAACTCTAGGTCAACACAGCTGGCATATACAAGGGTACCAGTGGTCGACTTTATTGAATTTATTCCGGTTGGTCAAATGGTCTGGTCTCAGGTTTTTTTTTTTTTTGTATCTCAATCACTCTAATTCACCCTAGCATTGGTAACAACTTGAATCGTGAGCGCCACCTAATCACTTAGAGTAACATAGTTTAAAAACAAAATAAAATAAAAATAGAAGTGAAAAGGACTCAACGAGATAAGGTGAAACTATCATGTTATTTCTAACACCTGAGCTCGGTGCTTTTATGAATAGACTCTTCTAGATGTTTCCATCTAATCATATTGGTTCCTCAACTCCTACAACCAAAATGCTTCCATCCACTTAGGTTGGTTAGTGCTATCCTTAATATGCATAAATTTCCAGGCTTTGGAATTATTATTATTTTAAAGTTTCCTTTATTTTATTATTATTATTTTAAAGTTTCCTTCATCCCATGAAACTCCTTGATTTCATGGTATTTCTCTCAAATTAGGAAAATTCCTTCAAATCATGGAAAAATACACGGAAAATACATAAAAATTAGGGAAACTCGTGGGACCGGGCCCAAGCCGGCCAAGCCATGCCCTAGTCGGTCCCACACACCCTTATTTTTATTATTTTAATATTATTTGCTTCCTTGATCCCATGGAAACTCCTTCACTTTAAGGAAATTCCTCAATTTCAACAAAATTCCTTGATTTCATGATATTTTCATAAAATCATGAAAAATATTATAAAATTAGGAAAAGGCACCATGGGACCGTGGTCACTAGCTGGTCGGCCATGCCTTGGCTTCAGTGGTCCCATGCCTCATTATTCCTTCATTTTATAATTATTTTCCTTCATCTCATGAAGTTTCCTTAGTTTCAGCAAAACCCTGATTTTGTCATATTTTCTCAAATGGTTGCTCAAACGCACGCCAGAAAATATCAAAATTCTCAGGACTGAGACACGGACACCCTGGCGATGTGAGCATGTTACCTTGACCGACAAAGGTTGGCTCTTTGGCTTGCAAGAAGCCGGTCCCACGTATTTTCACGATTTGACCTAATTTGCGCAATTGCACGTATTAGGTCCAAAATTCTTCCAAATAATTTTGGAATTTCATGAAGTGATCATCATTCGATCCCACGACCATCCAGGGCCGGTTTCATGACCCCTTGGTCGGTCTCTCACCTCTCCATAATTAATTAGGTTTTATCACCTAAGGCTCGGACGAGCATTTTTCGAATAAATGATTAAACCAGCATTTAATCATTCTTTCATCAACAAATCACCAACTCTTCAAGAGAACTTGGTATTTTGCTCACGCGAGTATATGGACGCTATATAATCGACCCACGGTCTCATGTATCCGGTCCTCCTTCATTCCATGGTTAATTCTCAAATAAACCATCAATTGGTCATCAATTGATCAAATTAGGGTTTCTGAGTCCAAGGATCATAATTCTCGACTCGAACACTAATAACTTTACGACGATCTCATGATAAGTATTCTTATTTATTATGCTCGATTCAACTACCAGTATACGAATTAATGTTTTATTTTGGTCACGCTACCAATAATTCATCAGACGAGCAACACTTGCTCAGATGAGCAATATTTGCTCAAACCAAGGAATATTGGTTCAACCCTCAATATTCAACAATTCATCGAATGAGCAATACTTGCTCATCTCAATGTGAGAATTATACCTCTGTCTCAACAGACACGTTCAATTCATGAGTCTCAGAACATTTTGCAAAATCATGTTCAACTCAGTAAATACATGGACTCATCGTCCCATAAAGTCATGAAGTCAACAACTGACTAATTAACCACGAGACGTCAATCGTGTCACATGGGGGGATATCAAATAGAGTTTTAGTCTGGCGGGTATACGACACGTGTGTTCATACACACGATGGAATATGAGCAAGTCGTGCAATCGGTTGAAGGAGTTAACAAAGTAGTGGATGGAAAATCGACCAAGTCTCCGCACGATGAGCAACTGGTTTCAAACACGATTTCCATTTCCCCACTCTTTGATTCCATCAACTGTCACACTTCTTGGGATCATGGTGTCTGCAATTCCAGCAATATAAATAAGTCTCTGAAATCATGATTGAAGGAACAAGAATCTCACGTCTCACAGACAACACGAGATTAACACCTCATCAATTGAGAAATTACTCTCAACTGAGCAACTTCAATCATTCAGAACTTATCTTATTCAGAATACACAACACACCCACAATCTTTGATCACCATTGATTCCACACATTTCTCAGCTTCCCTCATACAGATCAACCCATCCTCTCTTGTAACCGAATTTACTCTGGAACGGCCATTGTCTTGGTTTAGGCCGGAGTACTACAGATTGATCTCTCGAATTCAAATCACTCCCTTCTTGCAGTGCATCTGTGTGAGGTTGAACATTTCGCTCGGTTCAAGGAGTCTCCTCCGTACGGTCGTCTCCTCAATCTCGTAAAAACCAGCAAATCGTTTTGCCCCATCTACAGATTGGCGACCACAGTGGGATATCATTCTCTTGGTTGCAATCTCACAACTCCACAAGATGGCTGGTCTTAGGTCTGGGTTAGTCACAGGTTCCAATGCAAACGACGCTAGCACTAGCAAAAACAACAACAACGACAGCGAGGATATCCCGGAAATGATTCCGGCCCCTAACACTGATGGTGGTAATGTTACTCCTCCTCACATCAATACGTAGGGTCATCCTTTGTTCGGCCGACACCCTGAGGAAGTCAGAGGAAATCCACCGCCTACCATTGCTGATCTCATCAAAATGCAAGAGACTCTTGCAAAGAATCAAACCGATATGGCTACAACACAGAAGGAGCTATTTAATCAACTGAAGGCTCTCACTGATACAATGTCAGGGAAGACCCATGAAAAAGGAAAAGAGAAGGAAAAATTCTCAAACGCTGATCCTGAGGTGATTCTGATTCATACAGTAGATGATGATGGAGTCCGCAAAGCTGCAGACGATCCATCGGCGAAGGAGTCATCAAACTTCATCACTCGGGAGGATTTGGAACGCCTTCTGGAGAACCATGGAAAAGACAAAACCCCACATGTCCATCATCACCAGCCTCCGTACGCTGCTGCTACGCAAAGGATTCCTCTTCCAAAAGGTTATACCTCTCCAACCTTCACTTTGTATGACGGAATATGCAATGCTCGGGAACATGTTTCTCGGTTCCTGGAAGCCTTGGGTGAACATGAACATAACCATGTTGTTCGCCTCAAACAATTTTCATAATCCTTAAAAGGAAGGGCATACACCTGGTACAACAACATCGCACCAGGAACTATCAACAATTGGGGAGAAATGATCAATGCCTTCTACAGAAAGTAATTCTTTGTGTCAGAGCAAATTATTCTCTCCGATCTTGGAAGAATGTTTCAGAGGAACAATGAACATCCCAGTGACTACGTGAAAATATTCAGAGTCCAGGCCCTGCACTGTCATGATCCAAACGTCATGGAGCAGTAACTGGTAGACTTGTGTATCAATGACATGATCCCGGTCTACAAAGCTTTATTGGAAAATATTCGTTTCCAGACCTTCTCAGAGCTTCATGAAGCGGCGAAGAGATCGGCAACTACTGCGCCCACTTTACTGGAAAGAACAAAATATACAAAGGCTGAAGAACCGCTAGACACTCGAGGTAGCATACGTCTGATCAAGAAGAAGTAAAACCTCCAGCATTTCACAAACACTGTTGCAGAAGGAAGAAACGGAAATCAAAACCTCCGCGCAAGCATACCTCAGCTCCTTCAAAAGCACAAAGGAAGGATAAGCAAGATGCACAAGCCTTTGACCCATGCACAAGAGTTCCCGATCAAGAAGCACCTGACTTTCCTTTTTCCATTGAAGAGGTGACCGAAATCCTGGATGCCTGGGTCCAAGATGGTGCAATCAAGTTTCTATATGTTAAGAAAGAACCAACTGAAGAAGACATGGAAAGTCCTCGTTACTGCTGTTCCACAAGTTCGTCAATCATCCCACGAGCGACTGCGGAGTTTTGAAGCACATTCTCAAAGAGAAGGTTGATACACAATAGCTTCAACTGGGGACTGAAGGAGTACACAAGAATCCTCTCTCAGTCAGAACCTTTACACTCTATGAACAACCTATCAAAGAGGCAGTTCAATCCTTGGTCGAACATGAATTGTGTTATCTGTCGAAGGCACAAAGGAGAGACATGTTCACAGTACTGAACCACATCGTGTCAAGAAGTCCATTCCGAAAATACTTCTTGAGCCTCCAGCCACAAACCAAGATATGTACGACTGGGGACTGCTTACCACAGTCAATCTCAGAAGAAACGAATTTGGAAGAACGTTGATCGATGCTGACACCTCCATCAACAACATTCCACTGAAAACCATCAGATCCACATGCATCACTCGACAAGAAGATACTCATGCTCCATCTCAATCAGAGACCTTGAAGGAGCGCTCGGAAATACTTATGGCTACATCATTCTCAAAGTGAACATAAGTTCAACCTGGACAGAAACCAAGTTTCACATAATCAATCAAGAAGATCCAGGATATGACATGTCCTTCAGACGACCGTGGATCCATGCTGAAAATATGAGTACTTACAAAGCGCCTTTGGTTACACATCTCTCCAACGAAGAAAGTTCTAATCCAGAAGATTTGACGGACATTCCATCATCAGAGTACTTTGAGTAATTTCGACGAGGTTGAAGCAAGAACCTGCAAAATATGCATAGACATTCATCAAGAGGTTCCGCGCTCAGGCAAGTCTCATTCCATATCTATGTCATTTATTTCCCCACATGCTATCCTAGCATGGGGACTTAATTATGCTAGCAACTCTACAAGACGTTATGAATGGTAGCTTCACCGCATTAGTATTTTACCAAGTGGTTGAATCTGACGTTTCTCCGAATCAAGAACTGAAATATTCATTACTGACATCCAAACATGGCAAAGAACACTTTGGGCGTTTCTCCTGCAAGTCCATGTGTTCCACAAAATCATAAAGCTCTGATGTCTGCACAAGTGTCGAATCTCACTACTGCAACGAAAGGGATGCTGAATCAACAGAAGATACTCCAGGGCCGAGACGATCAAACCCCTAAGACATTCGATGCTTAAGGAATATACGCTTCAATGCTCAAGCATCTAAAAAATCCATCAAATTGTACTCCCAATCAAAGAATACAGCTCCAGCACAAATATTTCGACGATGACACATTAATTAAACACCAGCACGATCAAAGTGTAACTAAACGATAAGTCTTCATTATCTCATGATAAGACTTCTGAAGCATACGCAACATAATGGATGACACTAACTCCTTCAATATACACTGGGCAACCTGAGGTGATTCCGTGAAACTTCATCAACGGGTTTTCGCTGCATCACAAGCCCCTGCATGATTGAGGAACTTTCTGTCTTCACCAATCACATCCAGTATGAAAACTCTTGATGCCATCTACCGCAACAATGTCGACTCGACAAAGCCAGTTCGTGGTAAAGTTATGCTTTCAGGAGTATTCAGGTTGAACTCTCAGTACACCTTCATCTTATGGACGCTCAACTCATCAACTAGTTCGTGAATGTAAAAGGCTCACTGGATGAAGTAGCAAAGATTATATCTATAATCATGGTTCTAGCCTTTTCGGTCTTTGAAGCAACTTCAACCATGGTATCAACATCAACAATAATCTCTAGAGGAACACCATCCATGATCTCAGCATCTACAAGGATCTCTGGAGCGTAATCATGGTCTCAGCACCAACAACGATCTCAGGAGCAACATCATCAGGGCTTCATCAACTAATCATTCTCTGAAGTGTTACACATGAAGCGGACTCCTCTAAGAACCAATGATTCATATCAAGATGTGTAGACCTGATAACATGCTCACATGAAAGTCTTACCAAAGCTGGCACGACTGGTGGGCATAATCCAAAGTCTTCTACAAGATGTTCTCATCACCTCTACAAATGAGATACAACACACTTCAGGCCATGGGTTTGCAAAAACGTACCAACGGATGAGGAATGGGACAATGCTTCCTCAACGAAAGATGTTCGCCTATGTCTCTTCTTCGACATACCAAAAGGGCGCATTGATCGGACATACGAGCTGAAAGATATGACCTTTACAGTCAGGTTTATGAAATATGAAAAATCTGTACGGGATTACAAATCACAAATGTGCACGCTTCGTTGTCTGACCTCTACAACTCCAAATTGAGTGATTCTTTTCTTATGTGACAACTCAGTCTCTTAGATTCAAAAGTTGGGGTCAAGCATCAGATTCCGACGTCGTATGAGGTTCCTACAGCTTCCTGAGCATACAACATGCAAGCAACAATTCTTAGACGGGATTCATGACTTCCACAGTCGATCGGTGTACACCAGGTCTTTTCGCTAAGTCCTTCATCAAGGTACCTCCAATTTCGACTACCTGGGTCTTTACATCAATTTCTACCGGATCCTCTATTTAGGTCCTAGAAGAAGGGAAAACGAAAGAGAGAGATTCAACAAAATACTGGGGATTGACGGTCCACTGGTCAAGACGATCGATTTCACAATCCAAAACCAACCAAGAAATCAAGACCAGAATAAAAACCTCACATCTCTCAGAAGTCCAAGGTTCAAGATATCATGGAAAGAAAACTAAAGAAAGTCAGCAAAATAAGATTTCTGCTTTTCTGCATCCTCCAAGACTTGCAAAGCAGCTTTCTCCGCCTCCTGCTTCTTGGTCAGCTCAGCAACTTCATCCATCTTCTTCAACACGGCATCACTGGTGGTGAAAGGAGCGTCACCTTCCATTGATTTCCTGATAGCATCAATCTTTTGACGAAGCCATTTCAGATTAAAGCCAAGTTCTTCAACTTTCTTCAAGTTGTATCCCCAATCAAAGAGTACATCTCGGGTGACAGTATTTCCAGCTGTGATGCGGATATCATTTATAACACGTAAGATGGCTTCTACTTGCCTCGTCAAGAAATAACTATGCTCCGGATCCTTGGTAATGACGATGTGCCCATACGTCTTCCACGGTTTCTTGTACATAGCAGCATATCTAATGGGAACGCTAAATCCACCAACAAACCTGCGATACGGGAGTATCTCACCAAATGGAGGAGTAAAAGCAGTCCCTGCGTTGGGATACTCATGCACTATTATTCGGTTCTCAGTCGCTGGAGCAGCGTCAGCAATCATAGGAACAACTTCGGTTGAAGCAGCTTCTTCCATTCTCGATTTGGGTTCCACCATCTCACGCAAAATTGGAGTTTCAGTCACCTCCACGGCATCAACAACAATATTTCCATGACCTTGAGGTACAGGGATGGAGGTCTCATTATCAACGGCTCCATGGTTGCTCAAGTCATCATTGTTGGATCCATTATTCCCAACTTCAGCATTTGGCACCTAATGTGAAGATTACATGGGATTAGAATGATTCAAGCGTGGAAACCCAACACAACCATGAAATTCAGAATGTAAGTGAACTAACATCATCTAAGTTCCTTATTATGCACCCAAGACATGCGCAAATAGTGTAGAAGTCATGAAACACGTTTTCAAACAAGCTCAGGTGAAGAGATTTTACACTTCCCTGTATTCAACGGAGAACTGGGAGCAATTGATAAGGAATTTAAGGTTGGGTCGTATAACATTCTCTTCGTATTGATGTTGACTACAATATATCAAAATTTCATATCAAGCAGATGAACGAGCTAACAGACGTGGCCAAAACATCGGACAACATGCAATCTGGAAAAGTTCTGAAGGTCTCCTGGAAGTTCACTATTTTGCCTTATTCAGGCCCTAAACATGCTCAAACTTCAAAGAGATTTTTCGATAAAGCTTGGAAATTTCCTGGGCTTGAAGATACATATGCAAACAGAGAAAATCTGACTTCGGACGATGATTCTACAGCGTTTCTAGTAAAATCTGAAGTCTGAAATTTTCTGTGACGTATTTCGGCAAAGTTATCCATAAATTCACACGGATTTTCATTCATTCATTCACGATTCAACAATATCATACTTCTTTGAAGAAATGACAGGAGATATACTTGCTAAGGGAGTCTCTAAATCATTTGAAGCCTCGACAATGCCAGAATCTCCGTTGACAACACCGCCATCTCCATTCGGTTCGGGATTTCGGAAATTCTCCATATTCCCATGTCCCAAAGAAGAGTGTGCTTCATCAACATGCTTCTTATCTACAATGGTTTCTTCCTGGATTCATCAACAAAAATCATTATTATTTCATTCAAGGAGATGCCGTGATCACCTGCACGAAAGAGATATTTACATCGACTTCTTCATCAGTACTGGATTCCTGAATTGTTCGCCTGGGAACAAGTTGAAAACCGTCAATCGATGGAGAAAAGGTCTGAAAAGAAATAACAAAACCTTGGTCTCGTGATCCTAATTGCACGGTCAGGAAAAAGTCATGACACAAGGAGCGCTAACAACTCACCAAAGAAACGGCTGGGGACTGCATGTCATTTGCTAACATCCTGTAGTCCTTACTTCTGGGTGCTCCGCCCCGAAGACTTTCTTCCATTTCCGAGGAGTCTACATTGATCTGAAACCTCACTACACGATCATCCTGTGGTATAGTTGATGAAATAACCAGGAGTACAACTCAGTATGAAGGATCTCTCACTGATATAATTTTTAATCGTTGTTGTAGTAAATAAGATTCGAACTCTAAGACTTGTGAAGACTAAATTTAAAGGTTTAATGAAATTAATAAAAGAGAGAGTTACTGGGTCTAGGATTCCACCGCATTCATATCATAGGGCTCAAATATTTATTCTCAACAATTATCGCTCAATAAATAAATAAAACATCGACTCTTGTTTTGCCAACGTAGATCCTCAAAACATTAGTTATAAATCGTAAGCATGGGACATCAAACATTTAAGCAAGCATGACCCATCTAATAAAATAAAACTAATTAATTCAAATCATAAATCAATTTAAAATAAGTGCAAAAGTCATAAAAAGAATAAAATAAATTCACCAATGTATGAAGTTCGGCTTCCTCCGTCGACCCAGTGTTGGGGTTTAGCTTCTCATGATGAAAACACACTCAAAAATATAATTCATATCTCAAATGGTGTTTTTATTGAAGAAAACTAAAAAGTACAATGAATCTGCAACGCTGTGTTGGCGTTACAGAAATCACCGTTATAAGAGTTGTTGCAAATTTAAATTAAGTGTGCCAAACTGACTGTACGAGTACTGTTTATAAACAACAGTTCTCTGCGACAGTCAATGGACGTCAATATTCTTCTTCTTCTTCTTCTCTACAGCAGCAGAGAAATCTGCTCTGCAACCCTCTACTTTTCTCCCCAACTCTCGATATCCTTCTTCTCGACCCCAACAACCTATTTAAACTCGACAGCCTCAAGAATAATCTGTAATAACTCTCCAAATCTTCTTCTTTTATTCTTTGCAATTACGGGAATAAATATTTTCTCCTTAATTGTTCACGCGTCAACCAGCAGATTCTCTCGTGTTTTCCTGTTAATGGCACGTTCCATGCTCATCTCAATTGAGAAAAACCTCCGGATATCTCAAGAAAATGCAATGATATTCCCTCTGCCAAATCACCGAGAAAATCACCCGAGATTTCATTCCTTTATTTTCTTCTCTTCTTGCGCGTGTCTGCAACTGTCGAACTATCTTCAGGATAATAATAAATCAAAACAGAATATATCCCTTCCATTTTCTTCCCACGTAACTCCCAAAATAATAATCCAAAACAGAATATACCCGAGTTATTTTCTCTTTCCTGTCTCGTGAAATCTTCCTTATTGATCGCAATCAATGCAGTTACCAATCCTGTTATGATACGACACAATATTTCCAACCAATCCAAGACAATATTTTCGACTATAATTCTCCAAATCTGGTCCATGAAGTTACGCAGCAAACTGTCACATTTTTCCGCCAAAAAGCTTCTCAAACTGTGAAGAAGATGGGAGCGCCCCCTATCCAGAGTAGGGGTGCCATTAGCAGGTGGGTGCTGAAAATGAATTTGGGTTGTACATAACCATGGGTGTTCAGAATGAATTTGGGTTGTACATGCCATGGGTGCCCCTTTTCCAAACTTGGATTCCTCTTAGCAAATGTCCTCCGGGAGGGGGGGGGGGGCTTTAGCAGTTTTTCAAGCCGATTCTTCCAAAAACGTTTATTTCTTAAAAATACCTACAAACAAGTTTATTAGTGATAAAAAGAGTCCCAGCTAATGTATTTATAGGTGAAAATACGTCGCACTTTCGTGCTTATCACTCGCCATCACTCAGAGGTCCTAGAGTACTATTTCTTGAAGTTGCACCCGCGGAGATGTCATCCCTGGAAACATCGTCTTTGAAAGTGTCATCATGGGAGTCAGTCATTTTTGCAAAGTGGCTGTGACAGATGCATAACATTCAGCGCATCATTCAAAGCGCAGGATTCAACAAAACAACGAATCATGGAATAAAGATGCTCACATCAGCGTCTGCAAAAATGGTAACTTTCAACTCTTACATGTTTACGATTCCACTAACAGTACATGAGTTAATACTTCAAATCTTGCTCGTTCCTTCAAACCTGCTAAGACGAGCAAAATTCTGACATGATTTTCATAAAACCGTGAACAACCCAAGTAAATTTTACAATGTGAACGTTCACTGGTTTCTCAAAATCTGGACAGACGTCGATTCTACGATTGTGAAAACTCACATATAGACATTATTTTACCATGTATAATGGTCTACATTCAACAGTTGTTCAAAATCAAAACATGATTTTACAAACTATATAAATATTTAACGTGAAACTCACGTAAATTTGAAAAATATATCTATATATTTTTGCTCCCTCGCACGAGCATCTGTCTCTGAAGCAAGAGTATATTCTCAAAGATTTCTGAAAGCTCGAGATAAATTTTTTTCATGAAAGCTCATAAACAAAATTTTATTACTAACAGACGCACGTCTATTTAAAAAAAAAACTTTTCTCTCGTACGAGCATCCACCTTCGAAACGAGAGTTTATTCCTATTTGTGAAATCTCACATATTTAAAAATAAAATTTTGTTTTTCGTGAAAGCTCATAGACAAAATTTTTATCATTAGACTCAGGTCTATTTTGTTGTTTCTTAATCTAACGAACGAACGAGAGTCCGTGCTAAAACGGATTCCTTTCTTGGGCCCGGCCCGCGAATCCTAAACGACCAAGGTTCCATCACCAAATCAGCGGTGCTACCACTTTATGCTCATCAAACGATGATTTATCATGCCACTGAGATCTTCATTCAAGTCATGGTATGCTCGCACTATCAAAATCCGGTAACGTCTTAACTTACGACTAAGTTCAATTACTTATATTGTTTAAGACCGGAAAATCACCATTCAATGCTGACTGAGGAACACGGCTTTCCTCACTAAGCAGGGGACTTAATGTAGATGGTGGATTTTCGACAAAGGCTAAAATCGTAAACCCATAATTATACGAACTCCTGATCCAACAATCAGATGTGAGTATTGAGACACGGGTCTCTCATAGAATCCTCTGAATAAGAATACTTTCTCTCAGAGTACGTGCAGATATGTAGTCTCTCGGCTGGACAACGACATATCTTATGAATACTGAACACTTCAGTAATTATTTCTATATAGAATCACGAGATTGATGACTCCTAGACAGCTTGCTCTGCTACTATAGAGCGATAACGTCTTCAGGATACAAACAACGAGTTTCCCTGACTATGTAAAGGATATGAATCTCCAACAAGCTCTTGTCAGAATAATTAATGCTCCCAGACAGCTTGCTCTGCTAGTATAGAGCCATAAGTTAATTATTCCTAAATTCTTGGATTCATCCACTGAATTTCCGAAAATATTCAAATATTTTCGCAGTATTTCGTTACTTCAATCTACGGTTCTTCCCATCATAATTCCATGGGTTAGTAATAAATATTTAACGCACGGGTATCTGAGCTACCTCTGAGTAAGCCCCGTCTCAAAAGATGCAAGTGTACTCAACGATGATACACTAACAATCATCGCACGAACGAGTAATTCAAAATATGATGAAATGATGAATCTATGCAAAATAGGAAAGAAAATAAAAAATAATTAAAATGTTGACCAAGGCGCCAAGGGATTGGGCTCATCGACCGGCCGGGGCCAATCCCACGCCAGTTTTATATTTTATCATATTTTTTGTTATTTTCCTTGATCTTATGAAAATCCTTTCATTTGAACAAATATCCTTCGTTTTGAGGAAACTCCTCAGTTTCATGGTGTTTCCTTCGCACCAAGGAAATAATATAGAATTGGGAAAAACATTATGGGGTCGTGATTATTGGCCAACGGGCCATGCCTTGATCCCGACCGGCCCCACACCTCATGGTTCCTCATTATTTTATTATTATTTCCATAATCTCATGAAAACTCCTTCATCTCATGGTATTTTCACAAATCCATGAAAAATAATATAAAATTGGGAAAACTCGTGTGACCGGGCCCCATCCGGCCGGCCATGCCCTAGTCGGTCCCACACGCCCCTTTATTTTATTATTATTATTTTAAAGTTTCCTTCATCCCATGAAACTCCTTGATTTCATGGTATTTCTCTCAAATTAGGAAAATTCCTTCAAATCATGGGAAAATACACGGAAAATACATAAAAATTAGGGAAACTCGTGGGACCGGGCCCAAGCCGGCCAAGCCATGCCATAGTCGGTCCCACACACCCTTATTTTTATTATTTTAATATTATTTGCTTCCTTCATCCCATGGAAACTCCTTCACTTTAAGGAAACTCCTCAATTTCAACAAAATTCCTTGATTTCATGATATTTTCATAGAATCATGAAAATATCATAAAATTAGGAAAATGCACCATGGGACCGTGGTTACTAGACGGCCGACCATGCCTTGGCTTCAGCGGTCCCATCTACAGATTGGCGACCACGGTGGGAGATCATTCTCTCGGTTGCAATCTCACAACTCCACAAGATGGCTGGTCTTAGGTCTGGGTTAGTCACAGGTTCCAACGCAAACAGCGTTAGCACTAGGAACAACAACGACAGAGAGGATATCCCGAAAACGATTCCGGCCTCTAACACTAAAGGTGGTGATGTTACTCCTCCTCACGTCAACGCGGAGGGCCATACTTTGTTCGGCCGACACCCTGAGGAAGTCAGAGGAAATCCACCACCTACCATTGCTGATCTCATCAAAATGCAAGAGACTCTTGCAAAGAATCAAACTGATATGGATACAACACAGAATGAGCTATTTAATCAACTGAAGGCTCTCACTCATACAATGTCAGGGAAGACCCAAGGAAAAGGAAAAGAGAAGGAAAAATCCTCAGACGCTGATCCTGAGGTAATTCCGATTCATACAGTAGATGATGATGAAGTCCGCAAAGCTGCAGACGATCCATCAGCGAAGGAGTCATCAAGCTTCATCACTCGGGAGGATTTGGAACGCCTTCTGGAGAACCGTGGAAAAGACAAAACCCCACATGTCTATCGTCACCAGCCTCCGTACCGTGCTGCTACGCAAAGAATTCCTCTTCCAAAAGGTTATACCTCTCCAACCTTCACTTTGTATGACGGAACAGACAATGCTCGGGAACATGTTTCTCGGTTCCTGGAAGCCTTGGGTGAACATGAACATAACCATGTTGTTCGCCTCAAACAATTTTCACAATCCTTGAAAGGCAGGGCATACACCTGGTACAACAACATCGCACCAGGAACTATCAACAATTGGGGAGAAATGATTAATGCCTTCCACAGAAAGTACTTCTTTGTGTCATAGCAAATTACTCTCTCCGATCTTGGAAAATTTTTTCAGAGGAACAATGAACATCCCAATGACTACGTGAAAAAATTCAAAGTCCAGGCCCTGGACTGTCATGATCCAAACGTCACGGAGCAGCAACTGGTAGACCTGTGTATCAACGACATGATCCCGGTCTACAGAGCTTTATTGGAAAATCTTCGTTTCCAGACCTTCTCAGAGCTTCATGAAGCGGCGAAGAGATCGACAACTACTGCGGCCGCTTTATTGGAAAGAACAAAAGCTACAAAGGCTGAAGAACCGCGAGACACTCGAGGTAGCAGACGTCTGATCAAGAAGCAGTAAAACCTCCAGCCTTCCACAAACACTGTTGCAGAAGGAAGAAAACGGAAAGCCAAACCTCCGGGAAAGCATACCTCAGCTCCTTCAAAAGCACAAAGGAAGGATAAGCAAGATGCACAAGCCTCTGAACAACGCACAAGAGTTCCTGATCAAGAAGCACCTGACTTTCCTTTTTCCATTGAAGAGGTGATCGAAATCCTGGATGCCTGGGTACAAGATGGTGCAATCAAATTTCCATATGTCAAGAAAGAACCAACTGAAGAAGACATGGAAAGTCCTCGTTACTGCTGCTTCCACAAGTTCGTCAATCATCCCACGAGCGACTGCGGAGTTTTGAAGCACATTTTCAAAGAGAAGGTTGATCCACAATAGCTTCAATTGGGGACTGAAGGAGTACACAAGAATTCTCTCCCAGTCAAACCTTTACACTCTATGAACAACCTATCAAAGAGGCAGTTCAATCCTTGGTCGAACATGAATTGCGTTATCTGTCGAAGGCACAAAGGAGAGACATGTTCATAGTACTGAACCACATCATGTCAATAAGTCCATTCCGAAAATACTTCTTGAGCCTCCAGCCACAGACCAAGATATGTACGACTGGGGACTGCTTACCACAGTCAATCTCAGAAGAAACGAATTTGGAAGAACGTTGATCGATGCTGACACCCCCATCAACAACATTCCACTGAAAACCATCGGATCCACATGCATCACTCGACAAGAAGATACTCATGCTCCATCTCAATCAGAGACCTTGAAGGAGCGCTCGGAAATACTTATGGCTACATCATTCTCAAAGTGAACATAAGTTCAACCTGGACAGAAACCAAGTTTCACATAATCAATCAAGAAGATCCAGGATATGACATGTCCTTCAGACGAGCGTGGATCCATGATGAAAAGGTGAGTACTTACAAAGCGCCTTTGGTTACACATCTCTCCAACGAAGAAAGTTCTAATCCAGAAGATTTGACGAACATTCCATAATCAAAGTACTTTGAGTAATTTCGACGAGGTTGAAGCAAGAACCTGCAAAATATGCATAGACATTCATCAAGAGGTTCCGCTGTCAGGCAAGTCTCATTCCATGTCTATGTCATTTATTTCCCCACATGCTATCCTAGCATGGGGACTTAATTATGCTAGCAACTCTACAAGACGTTATGAATGATAGCTTCACCGCATTAGTATTTTACCAAGTGGTTGAATTTGACGTTTCTCCAAATCAAGCACTGAAATATTCATTACTGACGTCCAAACATGGCAAAGAACACTTTGGGAATTTCTCCTGCAAGTCCATGTGTTCCACAAAATCAGAAAGCTCTGATGTCTGCACAAGTGTCGAATCCCACTACTGCAATGAAAGGGATGTTGAATCAACAGAAGATACTCCAGATCCGAGACGATCAAACCCCTTGTCGATGGTGGATTTTCCACAAAGGATAAAATTTTAAACTCATAATTATAAGAAGCTATGATTCAGCAATCAGACGTGAGTATCGAGACACAACTCTCTCATCGAATTCTCAACGGAGAGTACTTTCTCTCAGAGTACACGTAGATATGTAGTCTCACGACTGGACAACGACATATCTCATGAATACTGAACACTTTAACTGATTATTTCTATATAGTATCACGATATGGACGGCTCCTAGACATCTTGCTCTGCTAGTATAGAGCGATAACGTCTTCAGGAACAAACAACGAGTTTACCCTGACTATATAAAGGATATGACTTACGGACAAGCTCATATCGGGATAATTAATGCTCCTAGACAGCTTGCTCTGCTAGTATAGAGCCACAAAGTTAATTATTCCTAATTACAATTGCTCCTATTCCATGGTCGAATCCACGACTGGTCCCATGGAATGGCAATAAACAATTGTTCTGATTCTATGATCGAATCCACAGCTTGATCTCATAGAATAACAATAACTATATTATCTCATTACTCCGATTTCATGATCGAATCCACAACTAGTCTCATAAATGGTAATAGATAAATCTTAATTACTCCGATTCTATGGTCGAATCTACGATCCCATGGAATGGTAATGCTCACTTTATTATTCTGAATTCGTAGTCGAATCCTCAGCTGATCCTATGAATTAATAATAAACATCTTATTGCTCAGTTTTGTGAATTATTCTTCACCGAATTCCACAATTAGTAATAAATAATCAACAACATGGCGTCTGAGCTACCTCTAAGTAAGCCCCGATTCAAATGGTGAAGGTGTATTCAACGACGATGCACTAACAGTCACCGCACGAACGAGTATTTCAAAAAATACAACGAAACGATGAACCTATGCAAAATAGAGAAGAAAATAATTAAAAATATTGACCAGGGTGCTGGGAGCATGGACACACGACCGACCGATCGTGTCGTGGTCGAAAATTCTCTCATTTTATCAAATCTTCTTCGTCTCGAGGAAACTCCTCGGTTTCATGGTACTTCCATAAATCCATAAAAAATAATATAAAATTAAGGAAAGGAGTGTGGGGGGTGACCATTGGCCAACCGACAATGCCTTGGTCCCAACCAGCCCCACACCCCACGGTTCCTTATTATTTTATTATTATTATTATTTCTCTAATTTCATGAAAAAACTCCTTGATTTCATGGTATTTTTGCACAAATCATCAAATAATAATAAAATAAAATAAATTATGAAAACTTGTGGGACCGGGCCTTGGCCGACCGGCCATGCCCTAGCCGGTCCCACACGCCACTTTGTTTTATTATTTTATTATTAGTTTTCCTTGAATTCATCAAATTCCTTGATTTCATGGTATTTCTCTCAAATTAGGAAAAATTCCCTCAATTCATAAAAAATACATGAAAAATACACAAAAATTAGGGAAACTCGTGGGACCGGGCCCAAGCCGGCCGGCCATTTCTTTCACGGTCCCACACGCCCTTGTTTTTATTATTTTAAAATTTTTTGCTTCCTTGAACTCATGAAAACTCCTTCAATTCATGGAAACTCCCTAAATTCATCAAATTTCTCAAAATTCATGAATTTTTCATAAAATCATCAAAAATATTATAAAATTAAGGAAAAGGCACCACGGGACCGTGATCACGATCGTCCGACCATGCCTTGACCACGGCGGTCCCACACCTCCTCATTCCTTATTTTATAATTATTTTTCATCATCTCATGGTGTTTTCCTCAGTTTCGTCGAAACCCTAATTTTGGTATATTTTCTCGAATGGATGCTCAATTGCACGTCAGAAAATATCAAAATTCTCAGGACTGAGACGCGGACGCCTTGGGGACACGAGCACGCTATCTTGACCGACCAAGATTGGCTCTTTGGCTCACCGAAGCCGGTCCCATCAATTTTCACAGTTTTGGCCTAATTTGCACAATTGCTCGTATTAGGTCCAAAACTCTTCCAAACACTTTGGATTTTCATGAAGTGATAGTCAGGCGGTCACGTGACAACCTAGGGCCGGTTTCATGACTCTATGGTCGGTCCCTCTCCTCGTCATAATTAATTAGGTTTTCTCACCTAAGGCTCAGACGAGCATTTTCGAATAACTGATTTAACCAACATTTAATCATTCTTTCACCAACAAATCGTCAACTCTACAAGTAGTTCTTCGTATTTTCTCACGTGAGCATATGGACACTACATGGCTGATCCACGGTCCCATGTAGTCGCTCCCTCCTTCATCCCATGGTTAAACTTCTGACGAACCATGAATTGATCATCAATTGATCAAATTAGGGTTTCTGAATCCAAGGATCATCATTCCAGATTCCAACCTTAATAATTTTACGACGGCCTCATGGTAATTAATCTACAATTATGCTCGGCTCAACAACCAGTATTCTAATTAATATTTTTGGTACGCTGCCAATAATCCATCAGATGAGCAACACATGCTTAGACGATCAAATATTAAACAATTCATCACATGAGCAACACTTTCTCAGATGATAAATATTTGCTCGAACCAAGGAATATTGGTTCAACAATCAATATTCAACGATCCATCGAAAGAGCAATACTTGATCACTTCATCGTAAGAACTATACCTCTGTCTCATGACATGTTCAACTCGTGAGTTTCAGAACATCATGTTCAACTCAGCAACTACATGGACTCATCGTCCCATCAAACCACGAAGTCATCAATTGACTAACATACCACGAGATGTCAATCGTGTCACTTTGGGGATATCACTTAGGGTTTTGGTCTGGCGGTCTACGGCACGTGTGTTCAAACACACGATGGAATGTGAGAAAGTCGTGCAATCAGTTGAAGGAATTCATGAGGTAGTGGGTGGAAAATCGACCAAGTCTCCACACGTTGAGCAACTGGTTTCAAACACGATCTCCACTTCCCCACTCCTTGATTCCATCAACTGTCACACTTCATGGGGTCATGGTGTCTAAAATTCCAGCAATATAAATAAGTCTCTGAATCATGATTGAATCATCGACATCATCAGTATCATCAATCTCACGTGAAACTAACAACACGAGATCATCAACTCATCAATTGAGCAACTACTCTCAATTGAGCATTTTCAATCACTCAGAGCTTATCGTATTCAGAATTCACACACCCATAATCTTTGATTACCAATGATTCCACACATTTCTCAGCTTCCCTCCTACAGATCAACCCATCCCCTCTTGTAACCGAATTTACTCTGGAATGGTCATTGTCTTGATTTAGGACGGAGTACTACAGATTGATCTCTCGAATATAAAGCACCCCCTTTACAGCGGTGCATCTGTGTCAGGTTTAACATTTCGCTCGGTTCGAGGAGTCTCCTCCATACGATCGTCTCCTCAATTCCTTAAAAACCAGCAAATCATTTTTCCCCATCTAAAAATTGGCGACCATAGTGGGAGATCATTCTCTCGGTTGCAATCTCATAATTCCACAAGATGGTTGATCTCAGGTCAGGTTCTGTTATGAATCCTAACACAAACCGTGCTCGCACTAGCAACAACAACAATCAGAATATCCCGGAGACAATTCCGACCTCCAACACTGATGGTGGTGACATTACTCCTCCTCACGCCGAAGGTCATCCACTGTCCGGACGACACCCTGAAGAAGTCAGGGGAGATCCACCACCTACCATTGCTGATCTTATCAAAGCGCAGGAGAATCTTGCAAAGAATCAGACTGACATGGCTGCTACACAGAAGGAGCTATGTAATTATCTCAAAACTCTTACTGACAAGATGTCAGAGAAGATTCAAGAGAAGGGAAAGGAGAAGGAGAAATCCTCAGACGACGATCCTGAAGTAATTCCAATCCATAAAGTAGAAGACGACGAAGTCCACAAAACTGCTGCAGACAATTCATCAGCGAAGCGATCATCGAATTTCATCACTCGCGAGGATCTGGAGCACCTTTTGGAGAACCGTAAAAAAGACAAAACACCGCATGTCCATCTTCATCAACCTCCTTATCCTGCCGCTACATAGAGGATTCCACTCCCCAAAGGTTACGTTTCTCCAACCTTCACCTCATATGATGGAACTGGCAATGCTCGGGAACATGTCTCTCGTTTTCTCGAAGCCCTGGGAGAACATGAACATAATCATGTCGTTCATCTCAAGGAATTCTCAAAATCTCTGAAAGGCAGAGCATACACCTGGTATAACAACATCGCGCCAGGGACTATCAACAATTGGGGAGAAATGGTTAACGCATTCTACAGGAAATACTTCTTCGTGTCAGAAGAAGTCACCCTCTCCGACCTTGGAAGGATGTTTCAGAAGGTCAGTGAAAATCCCAATGATTATGTGAAAAGGTTTAGAGTCCAGGCCCTGGATTGTCATGACCTAAACGTCACGGAGCAACAACTGGTGGACTTGTGCATCAATGGCATACTCCCGGTCTACTAGGCCTTGCTGGAAAACCTTCGATTCCAGACTTTCTCAGAGCTTCACGAAGCTGCGAAGAGGTCGGCAACCATTGCACCCGCTCTTTTGGAAAGAGAAAAGTCTACAAAGACTGAGGATTCAAAAGACACTCGAGGAAGCAGGCGTTTGATCAACAAGCAATACAATCTGCAACCTTCAACAAATACTGTCGCGGAAGGGAGTAAGCGAAAAGCAGAACCACAGCACAAGCAGACTTCCTCCACCCCTTCAAAGGCACACAAGAAGGAGAATTCGAAAATCCCTCCTCAACATACGGAAGATCCAGAAGCACCTGATTTTTCCTGTTCAATGGAAGAAGTTAATGAACTACTCGATGCCTGGATTCAAGATGGTGCAATCAAATTGCCTTATGTCAAGAAGGAACCAACTGAAGAGGCCATGGAAAATCCTCGGTATTGCCGCTTCCATAGATACGTCATCCATCCCACAAGTGATTGCAAAATTTTGAAGCGCATATTCAAAGAAAAGGTCGAATCAGTAGAGCTCAACCTGGGGACTGAGGGAATGCACAAAAACCCCCTCCCAGTCAGAACTTTTACCATCTCTGAACCTCCTGTCAAGGAAGCGGTCCAATATCTGATCGAACATGTCTGCGAGTTGTTGTATCTTTTGAAAGCTCAAAAGAAAGACATGTTTGCTGCACTGAACCACATCGTGTCCGGAAAACGTCTGATGATCCAAGAAACCACCACCGAACCTTCAGCCACCGACAAAGAAATGTATGACTGGGGACTGCTCATTACAGTGTACATTAAAGAAAATGAGTTCAAAAGGGCGTTCGTCGATGTTGGTACCGCTGTCAACATCATCCCTTTGAAAACTCTCAGAGCTGCCGGTATTACTCGACAGGAAGCCACCCACGCTCCCATAGAAATTAGGGACCACGAAGGAATCTCCAGAGACGCATACGGCTTCATCACTCTCAAAGTTACGGAAAGATTGATCAGCACCGAGGCCCAGTTTTTCATGATCCGGGAATACCCTGGATACGACGTGGTCCTTGGAAGAACTTGGATTCATGCCGGAAGGATAACGATGCCTTCAACACATCCTGTCATCGACAAGGATTCCGAGTCAGAAGACGAAGCAGAGGACGCACCACCGTTTGAGCATATGGAAGAAGTAAAAACTTTGATGGGACTTAAGCAGGAACTTGGAGAAAATCCGCACACCTTTGTCAGAAGGTTTCGAGCTCAGGCAAGTCTTATTCCTCCTCATGCGCCAATATTACCAATGTTCAAATACGCTACTATGGTCCAGGGACTTCTCCCCATGAACAATTTAGTAGTCATCAAAAGCTATGAGTGGGTAACTTCACCTTAGCAATATTACACTTAATGGTTGGGTTCAGAACTTCTTCAAATCGGTCACTCCATCGAGGGGTTTATTGCTGAAGACCTGGCTAAGCATGATCAACACTATGCTGGATACTCTCTTCTGCGCGAGTGTCCATATGTGCCACAGTCGTGGAATTCCGTCAAACAGGGAATTCCGAATCAGCGGAAGATATTCAAGGCACGATCGACCAAGCCTAACAAGTTTCATGAAGGGGACCTGGTTCTCAAAGCAATTCAGCGCGGTCTTCATTTTACAAGGAACTCCAATTAGGAAGGACCATTCATGGTCGCTAAGTCCGTGGCCGGAGGATACTACAAATTGATCAACACAGATGGCAAAACCCTACCAGTAATTCACGAAAATTGGCTCAAGGCGTTTATATGAAATTATTGTACATTTAAGGTATTGGGCGTTCGAAGCACTCATGGCGTTTGGATTTAACATTTAGGATTTTCTTTCATTTGTATTTCAATTCCTCCAAAACATTTGCAATACTTGCAATCAGTATTTGAATTCAACAATTTATCAAAATTCAGTTCATATTTCATAAAAGAAAATCTCTATCAAATCTACAAGAAAATCCTTAACCATCAGTCAATCCAAAACCATCTAAATATCAAAACCCAAGTATAAACCTCACATCTCTCAGAAGTTCAGAAGTTCAAGAGATCAGCAAGAAAAGGCTTTCGCTCATCAGCATTCTTCAAGATTTGCAAATCCGCCCTCTCCTTGTTCAACTCCTCGGTCAGCTTGGCAATCTTGTCCTCCTTCTCCTTCACAGCATCATGGGGAAAGGGTATGTTCTTCTCACATGAATCCTTGATAGCGTTTATTTGCTTACGAAGCCATTTCACGTTGAGGCCAAGTCTTTCTGAATTCTCCAAGTTAAACTCCCAATCAAAGAGTATATCTGGAGTCACGGTATTCCTGGGTCTCGTATGCATATCACTCACGACACGCAAGATAACGCCTACTTGCATGGTTAAAGCATAAACACGCCCAGAGTTCCTGTCAACGATCATGTGGCCAAACTTCTTCTATATCGTCTCGTACAAGTGTGCATATCCAATGGGAACGCTGAATCCACCGACCAGTTCATGATACGGGAGTGAAGTGTTAAAGGGAGGATCGAAAACAACCCCTGCAGTTGGATATTCATACACTATTATACGGTTCTCAGTCACTGGAGCCGCTTCCACGACCAAAGCAACAGTTCCTTCGGTATTCTACGCTGCTATCTCGGTTTCTTCTATCACTGAGGCAACAACCATCTGGTTTTCCATAACATCAGCAGCGACCTTCTCATGGCCTCGAAGTGAAGGGATGTCTGCCTCTTCATCAATAACTTCGGAAGGGTTAGAGTTATCATCATTGGCTCCAGTATCCTCAACTTCGGTATTTAACACCTAACACGAAGATTACATGAGGTTAGAGTCACGAATCCAAAGGAGATTATGCAATACAGTATACCCGCAAGGCAATATCATCAAAGTTAATCATACTACATTCAAGGCACGAGCAAATAACATGAAAGCCATGAAAACACATTTTACGATGAGTCCGTCTGAAGAAACTGAACTCTTCCCTGTACTAAGAGACAAACTGGGAGCAATCTACAAGGAATATGAGTATGGGTCATATGCCATTCTCTTCGTATGGATGTCCTCTATAACATGTCAAAATTTTATGACAATCCGATGAACGAGCGAGTAGATGTGGCCAAAATATCAAGTGATGCGCAATCTGAAAAAGTTCTGGAAGTCTCCTGGAAGTTTAGTATTTCGCCTTTTTCAGGCTCTGATCGTGCTCAAAACTTAAAAATCTTCTATGTTAAAGCTTGGAAATTTTCCGGGCTTGAATTTGCACATGCAGATCATCAAAATCCGACTCCGGACGAAGATTCTACAACGTTTTTACTAAAAGCTGGGTTCTGAATTTTCTGACGACGAAATTCGACTAAGTTTTCATATATTCACATGGGTTCTCATTCATTCATTCAAAAATCAGCACTTTTATACTTCTATGAAGAATATAAAGGATATATACTTGAGGAGTCTCCAAAGTGTCCAAGGGGTTGGAATTGTCCACATCAATGACAAGAGGAACATCACTTCCATCCGGCTCCGAATCTTGGGAATTACCTCCATTCCCATTCCCAGAGGATGATTGAGTTCCAGAATTCTCCATCTCCATGACGACATCCTCCTGTACACTTCCTTTACAATCAATATTTTCATCTATGAAGCACCACATTTGAACATGTGAAGAAATACTTACAGTCTCTTCGTCACTCAAATCAGCGATTGCTTGTTCAGTAGCAGAAAATTGAAGACCTTCAAGACTTGATGGAGTAAAATTCTGCAACAAAATTAACAACATTGGCTTCATGATTCTAATGTTAATAGCAATGAAAGTCACGGTGAGAAATATTGGGAACTCACCAAAGAACGAACTGGGGACTTCACGGTATTAGGTAACAACTTATAACTTTTGTTCCTTCCTTCTCCGTCGTGAACAACTTCTCCAATATCTGAAAAGTATGCATGGATTCGAGGTCTTACGCTATGAACGTCATGATCAGAATACAATTACCATGGTTTCATAAAAGATATATGGAGAATCTTACTTGAGAACATCCTGGAGATAATTTTCGTTTATCACCAGAAAGGTACTTCAGTCTTGGTCGACCAGAGATCATCTCAGCAGACGGAGGAATCTTCACTGGAGGCTGACTAACTGTCACGAATTCATGCAACCTCTCAAATTGTTGATGCCAGAATTCTATATAACCTGGGGTTACATATGAAAATCTATCAGAACCAGGAAACCAGTAACTACTCCCTTCCACGTGAGTGTGATCTAAACGAGACGCAAGCTGATCAACTGATGGTTTCCTTCTCCGGGTAGTTGGAACACATTGATCCATACCCATTTGTCGAGCCGCCCTATCAATGTTGTATTCTTCTACGGCCCACTCTCCATGCATAACGGATAACAAGTGACCAGGAGTACAGCTCAACATGAAGGATCTCTCACCATCATTCGGGTTAGCACCAGATTTCAGAGTCGTGCTCTCTCCAGTATTGAAAGTCGTTGGTTGAGAAACATAATCAGGAACCGACACCCACGGACGAAAGTCGAACTCCGATTCTTCATCCAACACATCAATGAGGCGTGCTTTAGACCGAGGCTGCTTTGTAGACCAACGCATGATTCGGGCATTATCTTTCTCGAAGATGTGACGGGCATCAGTATTTGGTCCTTGCAGGATATTACGTGGGATAGGCGCATAATTCTTGAAGTGCTCCCACATCAAAGCTTGAAGAAACATCGTGTTAACATAACACTCAATCTTCATGAAGCCATTCGACACGCTGGAATCTAACACCAAGGAGTCTAAGTTAGAATACAAGGAACCCAGGAATAAGCTACCTATTGGGAGTTGCTCACCTTGAGCCATCTTAATAGCAAAAGGGATTACGAAGGCTTCAACAAATGTCCACTGTTTCGAATATGTCTCTGGATAACCATAAGCATAAGAAAGCGGCAATAGGTAACATACCGGTGATGGGACTATCAGAAACTTCATCTCTTGGCCACCAACGTGTCAACCAATGGGCATAACAACCTTTACTACCAGACGCCTTGTTCACTTCTTCCATCGCAGCTGTCAGAGTGTCAAAAACCACTTTTTCCTCATCCGAAAGACCTCCAGAGAAATTACCTGTAATCGGGAGATGCATCAAAGCAGCCACATCTTCTAAGGTAACAGTAAATTCTCCCCATCTACATATGAAGGTGTGAGTGGGAACACACCAACGAGCCAGCAAAGCCACGATACTTTTCACATCATGATTAATAGACAAGTCTCCAGAAGCTTGAATAGCTCTCGTCACTTGCCTGGTTGAGCATAGCCCTGACATGAGGGAAACCCAACATATGCCTCGCCCATCCAGAATTTTTTCCAAAGGGCGTCGAGAAAGCTTAAACTCTATGGTCGATGCAAGGAAAAGCCCTCGTTCGAGACAAAGCCGTATTACCATCTTCGGGGTCACCAATTTTCTGAGTCACAGTCCTAGGGTTGATCAGAAGACGATATACTGGGGATTAGATATGCTTCAGCTCCTTTTGGATCCTCCTCAAAGAATGCGTCGTCTATATTCGGAATGTTCTTCACGCCAGTGGCATCCTCCTTCTTCACCAATGGAGGTCTCGTCCATGCATGCATCATCCCTGGAGATGTCATCATCAGTATGCGATTCGTCCCTTGAAGTATCGTTGGCTGGGAATTGGTCATTTTGCTAAAAAACTGCAAAGTCCACATTACATTCTACTTCAGTATGCTGTCCAGACACGAATCAAGGAAATACGGAAAAAATGGTAACTCTTAACTCTTACCTTTTGTACTTCCACTAACAATAGTGATAGTAACGGTAGAGTTAACACCTCAAAATCGTTCGTCTCTTCGAAAACTGCAAAAACGAACGAAACTTTATTAATTTCGAAACTGATTTTTCATAAAATCACGGACACAATTTTCATAATGTGAACATTCACACAACTGACCTATGAAGTTTACAACAATAAATATTCATCATAAATATATTGTCTATCTTCTGAAGGTTCCTCAAAACCCACGTTTGATTTTTCGAAAAAACAGCAATTAATGCAACTTGCTACATAAATTCTCAAGATTTTATCTAATCATGCAAATAAAATATACCATCATATTTTCACAATATATGTCACGGCTGCATATATATAAAAAAAAATTATTTTTCCTTCGTATCGTCGTTATTTGTCTTTAAAACGAAGGTTTATTTCAAAAATATTGTGAAAGCTCACATCTCATACATATGATAAAGTTTTGTACTTACATGAAATCTCATAAGCAAAATTTTATCACTTGACACAAGTTCATCATACATATTTTCCTTTGTGTCGTCGTTATTTATCTATAAAACGAAGGATTATTCCGATTTCATGAAAATTCACTTCTTTTATGATAAAACCTTGGTACACATGAAATCTCATAAACTAAGTTTTATCACTGGACCTAGGTTCATATAAAAAAAAAATCTCTTCTAAATCAGGGATTATTGTTAGTTTTCAAACCTAACGATCGAACGAACATACGTTTTCAAAAAAACGAGGGTTTTTTCATAAAACTCACACTAATATACACACATGTATATAACTTCATTATGATCAAAACATGAACAACTCATGAAGGTCACAACATCAGCAAACATCAAAAAAAAAAAAAAAAAAAAACACCTGGTCGGTTTGGCCGGAAATCGGCCGGCGGAAACGGCAACGCCGACGATCGGTGGCGGCTGGCGGCTCCGGCGGAAAACCCTTCTATAATAAAAAAAAGGATTAATCCCTTTTATATCAATTTTATTTCCAAAACCTAATTTTCTAAGGATTTCCTTATTGGGCCCAACCCGCGAATCCTAACCGACCACGGACTCATCGTCCAAACCAGCGGTTCAACACCAATTTATGCTCATCAAAAGACGCTCCAATCATGACATTGAAGCCTTCCTCAAGTCGTGGTTTTCTCATGCGCTCTAAATCCGGTAACGTCTCAACTTATGACTAAGTTCAATTACTGGTATTATTATTTATGGCCGGAAAATCACCATTTAATGCTGACTGAGGAACACAACTTTCCTCAGTAAGCAGGGGACTAAATGTAGATGGTGGATTTTCGACAAAGTCTAAAATCGTAAACTCATAATTATACGAAGCTCTGATTCAGCAATCAGACGTGAGTATCGAGACACGGCTCTCTCATCGAATTCTCAACGGAGAGTATTTTCTCTCAGAGTACATGTAGATATGTAATCTTACGACTAGACAACGGCATATCTCATGAATACTGAACACTTTCAGTGATTATTTCTATATAGTATCACGAGATGGACGGCTCCTAGACATCTTTCTCTGCTAGTATAGAGCGATAACGTCTTCAGGAACAAACAACGAGTTTACCCTGACTATATAAAGGATATGACTTACCGACAAGCTCATATCGGGATAATTAATGCTCCTAGACAGCTTGCTCTGCTAGTATAGAGCCACAAAGTTAATTATTCCTAATTACAATTGCTCCTATTCCATGGTCGAATCCACGACTGGTCCCATGGAATGGCAATAAACAATTGTTGTGATTCTATGATCGAATCCACAGCTTGATCTCATAGAATAGCAATAACTATATTATCTCATTACTCCGATTTCATGATCGAATCCACAACTGGTCTCATAAATGGTAATAGATAAATCTTAATTACTCCGATTCTATGGTCGAATCTACGATCCCATGGAATGGTAATGCTCACTTTATTATTCTGAATTCGTAGTCGAATCCTCAGCTGATCCTATGAATTAATAATAAACATCTTATTGCTCAGTTTTGTGAATTATTCTTCACCGAATTCCACAATTAGTAATAAATAATCAACAACTGGGCGTCTGAGCTACCTCTAAGTAAGCCCCGATTCAAATGGTGAAGGTGTATTCAACGACGATACACTAACAATCACCGCATGAACGAGTATTTCAAAAAATACAACGAAACGATGAACCTATGCAAAATAGAGAAGAAAATAATTAAAAATATTGACCAGGGTGCTGGGAGCACGGACACACGACCGACCGACTGTGTCGTGGTCAATCCCACGCCAGTTTTATATTTTTAATGCATTTTTATTATTTCCCATGATTTGATGAAAATTCTCTCATTTTATCAAATCTCCTTCGTCTCGAGGAAACTCCTCGGTTTCATGGTACTTCCATAAATCCATAAAAATAATATAAAATTAAAGGAAAGGAGTGTGGGGCGTGACCATTGGCCAACCAGCCATGCCTTGGTCCCAACCGGCCCCACACCCCACGGTTCCTTATTATTTTATTATTATTATTATTATTTCTCTAATTTCATGAAAAAACTCCTTGATTTCATGGTATTTTTGCACAAATCATCAAATAATAATAAAATAAAATAAATTATAAAAACTTGTGGGACCGGGCCTTGGCCGGCCGACCATGCCCTGGCCAGTCCCACACGCCCCTTTGTTTTATTATTTTATTATTAGTTTTCCTTGAATTCATCAAATTCCTTGATTTCATGGTATTTCTCTCAAATTAGGAAAAATTCCCTCAATTCATCAAAAATACATGAAAAATACACAAAAATTAGGAAAACTCGTGGGACCGGGCCCAAGCCGGCCGGCCATGCCTTCCACGGTCCCACACGCCCTTTTTTTTTTATTATTTTAATATTTTTTGCTTTCTTGAACTCATGAAAACTCCTTCAATTCATGGAAATTCCCTAAATTCATCAAATTTCTCAAAATTCATGAATTTTTCATAAAATCATCAAAAATATTATAAAATTAAGGAAAAAGCACTATGGGACCGTGGTCACGACCGGATGACCATGCCTTGACCACGGCGGTCCCACGCCTCCTCATTCCTTATTTTATAATTATTTTTCATCATCTCATGGTGTTTTCCTCAGTTTCGTCGAAACCCTAATTTTGGCATATTTTCTCGAATGGATGCTCAATTGCACGTCAGAAAATATCAAAATTCTCAGGACTGAGACGCGGACGCATTGGGGACACGAGCACGCTATCTTGACCGACCAAGATTGGCTCTTTGGCTCACGGAAGCCGGTACCATCAATTTTCACAGTTTTGACCTAATTTGCACAATTGCTCGTATTAGGTCCAAAACTCTTCCAAACACTTTGGATTTTCATGAAGTGATCTTCAGGCGGTTACGTGACAACCCAGGGCCGGTTTCATGACTCCATGGTCGGTCCCTCGCCTCGTCATAATTAATTAGGTTTTCTCACCTAAGGCGCAGACGAGCATTTTCGAATAAATGATTAAACGAGCATTTAATCATTCTTTCACCAACAAATCGTCAACTCTACAAGGAGTTCTTCGTATTTGCTCACGTGAGCATATGGACACTACATGGTTGATCCACAGTCCCATGTAGTCGCTCCCTCCTTCATCCCATGGTTAAACTTCTGACAAACCATGAATTGATCATCAATTGATCAAATTAGGGTTTCTGAATCCAAGGATCATCATTCCAGATTCCAACCATAATAATTTTACGACGGCCTCATGGTCATTAATCTACAATTATGCTTGGATCAACGACCAGTATTCTAATTAATATTTTTAGTACGCTGCCAATAATCCATCAGATGAGCAACACATGCTCAGACGATCAAATATTAAACAATTCATCACATGAGAAACACTTGCTCAGATGATAAATATTTTCTCGAACCAAGGAATATTGGTTCAACAATCAATATTCAACAATCCATCGAATGAGCAATACTTGATCACTTCATCGTAAGAACTATACCTCTGTCTCATGACATGTTCAACTCGTGAGTTTCAGAACATCATGTTCAACTCAGCAACTACATGGACTCATCGTCCCATCAAACCACGAAGTCATCAATTGACTAACATACCACGAGACGTCAATCATGTCACTTTGGGGGATATCACTTAGGGTTTTGGTCTTGCGGTCTACGGCACATGTGTTCAAACCTACGATGGAATGTGAGAAAGTCGTGCAATCAGTTGAAGGAATTCACGAGGTAGTGGGTGGAAAATCGACCAAGTCTCCACACGTTGAGCAACTGGTTTCAAACACGATCTCCACTTCCCCACTCCTTGATTCCATCAACTGTCACACTTCATGGGGTCATGGTGTCCAAAATTCCAGCAACATAAATAAGTCTCTGAATCATGATTGAATCATCGACATCATTAGTATCATCAATCTCACGTCAAACTAACAACACGAGATCATCAACTCATCAATTGAGCAACTACTCTCAATTGAGCAATTTCAATCACTCAGAGCTTATCGTATTCAGAATTCACACACCCATAATCTTTGATTACCATTGATTCCACACATTTCTCAGCTTCCCTCCTACAGATCAACCCATCCTCTCTTGTGACCGAATTTACTATGGAACGGTCATTGTCTTGATTTAGGCCGGAGTACTACAGATTGATCTCTCGAATCTAAAGCACCCCCTTTGCAGCGGTGCATCTGTGTGAGGTTTAACATTTCGCTCGGTTCGAGGAGTCTCCTCCGTACGGTCGTCTCCTCAATTCCTTAAAAACCAGCAAATCGTTTTTCCCCATCTACACCCCTAAGGAATTATATGCTTAAGAAATATACGCTTCAACTCTCAAGCATCTAAAAAAGCCATCAAATTGTACTCCCAATAAAAGAGTACAACTTCACCACAAATATCTCGATGATGACACATTGATTCAACACCAGCACGATCAAAGTGTAACTAAACGATAAGTCCTCATTATCCCATGATAAGACTTCTGAAGCATATGCAACAACATGGATGGCACTAACTCCTTCAAATACACTGGGAAACCTGAGGTGATTCCGTGAAACTTCACAAATGTGCACGCTTCGTTGTCTGACCTCTACAACTCCAAATTGAGTGATTCTTTTCTTATGTGACAACTCAGTCTCTTAGCTTCAAAATTTGGGGTCAAGCATCAGATTCCGACGTCGTATGAGGTTCCTACAGCTTCCTGAGCATACAACATGCAAGCAACAATTCTTAGACGGGATTCATGACTTCCACAGTCGATCGGTGTACAACAGGTCTTTTCGCTAAGTCCTTCATCAAGGTACCTCCAATTTCGACTACCTAGGTCTTTACATCAATATTTCTACTCGGATCCTCTATTTAGGTCCTGCTAGAAGAAGGGAAAACGAAAGGGAAAGATTCAACAAAATACTGGGGATTGACGGTCCACTGGTCAAGACGATCGATTTCACAATCCAAAACAAACCAAGAAATCAAGACCAGAATAAAAACCTCACATCTCTCAGAAGTCCAAGGTTCAAGATATCATGGAAAGAAAACTAAAGAAAGTAAGCAAAATAATATTTTTGCTTTTCTGCATCCTCCAAGACTTGCAAAGCAGCTTTCTCCGCCTCCAGCTTCTTGGTCAGCTCAACAACTTCATCCATATTCTTCAACACGGCATCACTGGTGGTGAAAGGAGCGTCACCTTCCACTTCTTTCCTGATAGCATCAATCTTTTGATGAAGCCATTTCAGATTAAAGCCAAGTTGTTCAGCTTTCTTCAAGTTGTACTCCCAATCAAAGAGTACATCTCGGATGACAATATTTCAAGATGTGATGCGGATATCATTTATAACACGCAAGATGGCTTCTATTTGCCTCGTCAAGAAATAACTATGCTCCGGATCCTTGGTAACGACGATGTGCCCATACGTCTTCCACGGTTTCTTGTACATAACAACATATCTAATGGGAACGCTAAATCCACCAACAAACCTGCGATACGGGAGTATCTCACCAAATGGAGGAGTAAAAGCATTCCCTGCGTTGGGATACTCATGCACTATTATTCGGTTCTCAGTCGCTGGAGCAGCGTCAGAAATCATAGGAACAACTTCGGTTGAAGCAGCTTCTTCTATTCTCGATTTGGGTTCCACCATCTCACGCAAAATTGGAGTTTCAGTCACCTCAACGGCATCAACAACAATCTTTCCATGACCTTGAGTTACATGGATGGAGGTCTCATTATCAACGGCTCCATGGTTGCTCAGGTCATCATTGTTGGATCCATTATTCCCAACTTCAGCATTTGGCACCTAATGTGAAGATTACATTGGATTAGAATGATTCAAGCATGGAAACCCAACACAACCATGAAATTCAGAATGTAAGTGAACTAATATCATCTAAGTTTCCTTATTATGCACCCAAGGCATGCGCAAATAGTGTAGAAGTCATGAAACACGTTTTCAAACAAGCTCAGGTGAAGAGATTTTACACTGCCCTGTATTCAACGAAGAACTGGGAGCAATTGATAAGGAATTTAAGGTTGGGTCATATACTATTCTCTTCGTATGGATGTTGACTACAACATATAAAAATTTCATATCAAGCGGATGAACGAGTTAACAGACGTGGCCAAAATATAGGACAACATGCAATCTGGAAAAGTTCTGAAGGTCTCCTGGAAGTTCACTATTTCGCCTTATTCAGGCCCTAAACATGCTCAAACTTCAAAGAGATTTTTTGATAAAGCTTGGGAATTTCCTGGTCTTGAAGATACATATGAAAACCGAGAAAATCTGACTTCGGACGAGGATTCTATAGCGTTTCTAGTAAAATCTGAAATTTTCTGGTGACGTATTTCGGCAAAGTTATCCATAAATTCACACGGATTTTCATTTATTCATTCACGAATCAGCGATATCATATTTCTTTGAAGAAATTACAGGAGATATACTTACTAAGGGAGTCTCTAAATCATTTGAAGCCTCGACAATTCCAAAATCTCCGTTGACAACATCGCTATCTCCATTCGGTTCGGGATTTCGGGAATTCTCCATATTCCCATGTCCCAAAGAAGAGTGCGCTTCATCAACATGCTTCTTATCTACAATGGTTTCTTCCTGGATTCATCAACAAAAATTATTATTATTTCATTCAAGGAGATGCCGCGATCACCTGCACGAAAGAGATATTTACATCGACTTCTTCATCAGTACTGGATTCCTGAATTGTTCGCCTGGGAACAAGTTGAAGACCGTCAATCGATGGAGAAAAGGTCTGAAAAGAAATAACAAAACCTTGGTCTCGTGATCCTAATTGCACGGTCAGGAAAAAGTCATGACACAAGGAGCGCTAACAACTCACCAAAGAAACGACTGGGGATTGTACGTCATTTGCTAACATCCTGTAGTCCTTACTTCTGGGTGCTCCGCCCCGAAGACTTTCTTCCATTTCCGAGGAGTCTATATTGATCTGAAACCTCACTACACGATCATCCTGTTGTATAGTTGATGAAATAACCAGGAGTACAACTCAGTATGAAGGATCTCTCACCATCACTCAGAGGTCCCAGAAGTACCATTTCTTGAAGTTGCACCCGCGGAGATGTCATCCCTGGAAACATCGTCTTTGAAAGTGTCATCATGGGAGTCAGTCATTCTTGCAAAGTGGATGTGACAGATGCATAACATTCAGCGCATCATTCAAAGCGCAGGATTCAACAAAACAACGAATCATGGAATAAAGATGCTCACATTAGTGTCTGCAAAAATGGTAACTTTCAACTCTTACATGTTTACGATTCCACTAACAATACATGAGTTAATACTTCAAATCTTTCTTGTTCCTTCAAACCTGCTAAGACGAGAAAAATTCTGACATGATTTTCATAAAACCGTGAACAACCCACGTAAATTTTACAATGTAAACATTCACTGGTTTCTCAAAATATGGATAGACGTCCATTCTACGATTGTGAAAACTCACATATAGACATTATTTTACCATGTATAATGTTCTCCATTCAACAGTTGTTCAAAATCAAAACATGATTTTACAAACTATATAAATATTTAATGTGAAACTCACGTAAATTTGGAAAATATATCTATATATTTTTGCTCCCTCGCACGAGCATCTGTCTCAGAAGCAAGAGTATATTCTCAAAGATTTCTGAAAGCTCGAGATAATTTTTTTCATGAAAGCTCATAAACAAAATTTTATTACTTACAAACGCACGTCTATTTAAAAAAAAAAACTTTTCTCTCGTACGAGCATCCACCTTTAAAACGAGAGTTTATTCCACTTTGTGAAATCTCACATATTTAAAAAATAAAATTTTGTTTTTCGTGAAAGCTCATAGACAAAATTTTTATCATTAGACTCAGGTCTATTTTGTTGTTTCTTAAACTAACGAACGAACGAGCGTCCGTGCTAAAACGGATTCCTTTCTTGGGCCCGGCCCGCGAATCCTAAACGACCAAGGTTCCATCACCAAATAAGCGGTGCTACCACTTTATGCTCATCAAACGATGCTCTATCATGCCACTGAGATCTTCATTCAAGTCATGGTATGCTCGCACTATCAAAATACGGTAACTTCTTAACTTACGACTAAGTTCAATTACTTATATTGTTTATGACCGAAAAATTACCATTCAATGCTGACTGAGGAACACGGATTTCCTCACTAAGCAGGGGACTTAATGTAGAAGGTGGATTTTCGACAAAGGCTAAAATCGTAAACCCATAATTATACGAACTCTTGATCCAGCAATCAGATGTGAGTATTGAGACATGGGTCTCTCATTGAATCCTCTGACTGAGAATACTTTCTCTCAGAGTACATGCAGATATGTAGTCTCTCGGCTGGACAACGACATATCTTATGAACACTGAACACTTCAGTAATTATTTCTATATAGAATCATGAGATTGACGTCTCCTAGACAGCTTGCTCTGCTAATATAGAGCGATAACGTCTTCAGGATTGTGAGTGGGGAAAAACGATTTGCTGGTTTTTACGGAATTGAAGAGTCGACCGTGTGAAGACTCCTTGAACCGAGCAAAATGTTGAACCTCACACAGATGCACTGCAAGAAGGGAGTGCTTTAAGTTCGAGAGATTAATCTGTAAGACCCCGGCCTAAACCAAGAACAATGGACGTTCCAGAGTCAATTCGGTCACAAGAGAGGATGGGTTGATCTGTAGGAGGGAAGCTGAGAAATGCGTGAGATCAATGGTGATCTGAGATTGTAGGTGTGTTGTGAATTCAGCATGAAAATGCTCTGAATGATTGAATTTTTCTCAATTGAGAGTAATTTCTGTGAGTTCGTGTAGACGACAGATTGTCTGTATGAACTTTGATGAGAAATTGCTCGTTTTGGCGAAATGTTGTTCGAATGTTCGATAACTGTTGTTCTTTCAATCAGGATCCAAAGACATTTTATAATGCCGGAGTTGAAAACACCATGATCTCATGAAGTTTGACAGTTGATGGAATCAGAGAATGGGAAATGTGGAAATCGTTTTAAAACCAATTACTCATCGTGCGGAGACTTGGTTAACTTTCCACCCACTACTTTGCTGATTCTTCCAACTGATTGCACGACTTGCTCACATTCTCATCGTGGGTGAACACACGTGCCGTAGACCGTCAGACCAAAACCCTAGTTAATATCCCCCCATGTGACACGATTGAAATCTCGTGATTGTGGAGTCAGTTGCTGACTTTATGGGACGATGAGTCCATGTAGTGATGAGTCGAACATGATTAGCAAATGTTCTGAAACTCATGAGTTTAACGTGTCTGCTGGGACAAGGTATCGTTATAACCTAAGACGAGAAAAAATGTGTTGCTAGATTGTTGAATATTGATAGTTGAACAAATATTCTTTGATTTGAGAAAATATTGCTAGTCTGAGCGAATATTGCTAGTTTGAACAAATATTGTTCCTTTGATGAATTGTTGGTAGCTGAACCAAATAAAATATTTATTTAAGTTACTGACTGCTGAGTTGAGCAAAATAAATATGAATGCTAATCATGGAATCAACATAAAATTATCAGAGTGTTCGAATCTGCTCAGAATCACGTTTCTGCAAAGCTCTGGATTCAAAACCCTAATTTTACCGAGATAATGATTTATTGCAAATCACATGAAACCGGCTACATGGGATGTCGGGTTCACCATATAACGCCTAGAGGCTCGAATGGGAAAAAACACCAAAGTCTCTTGAGCACCAGTTGGTGAAAGAATGATTAAATGCTGGTTCAATCATTTACTGAAATAATGCTCGTGTGAGCGACAAATCATAAAACCTGTTTTATGGAAAATATGAGGGACCGGACAAGAGGTCATGAGACCGGCTCTTGGTGGCCGTGGGACCAGTAGATGGTCGTTTGAGCGAACTTCCAATTTTTTGGAAAGAGTTCGAACCTAATATGAGCAGCTGAGAAAATTAGGTTAAAATCATTAAATCATGCGGGACCAGCTGTTTGCAAGCCTCAGGGTCACCCTTGGTCGGTCAAGGGGATGTGCCCGTGTCACCATGATGTCCGTGCTTCAGTCCTGAGAATTTTGATACTTTCTGATGCACGTTTGAGCAACATTTGGAGAAAATATGCAAAATCCATGGTTTTGCTGAAACCGGTAAAAATACATGAGATGATGGGAATAATAAATAAACATGAAATCACAAGGTGTGGGACCGTCCACGGCTAGGGCATGGACGGCCGGCTGACACGCGGTCCCACATGCTTTCCCCAGTTTTATGTGATTTCATGTATTTTTCTATGATTTTAAGGGAAATTCCATGAAACTGGAGAGTTTGGCGAAATTTGGGAACTTCCATGAGATGAGAGACATAAATCAAAATATAAAATAGGGAATGAGAGTGTGGGACCGGAAATGGCCGTGGCATGGCCGACCGGCCAATGGGCGTGGGTCCCAATACACTCTTCCCAATTTTATGTAATTTTGATGATTTTAGATAACTTTTCATAAAATCAAAGGGATTTGTTGAAAACCAAGATATTTTGTTGAAATCAGGGAGTTTTCATGAAATCAGAAAACCAAACACCAAATAATAATAAAATAGTGGGCGTATGGGACCGGCTAGGGCATGGCCGGCCGGCTAGAGCCCGGTCCCACAAGTTTTCCTAATTTTTTAATATTTTTCATGATTTTAGAGAAAATACATGAAATTAGGTAATTTTAGGGAAAATTCATAAAATCAAGGAATTTTCATAATTTGAGAAAGAATAATAAAATAATGGGACGTGAGGTGTGGGACCGGCCACGACCAAGGCATGCGGCCGGTCAGCGGTCCCGAGTCACCTTTCCCTAATTTATTATTTTTGATAAAATCATGTGATTTAGATAAAATACATGAAATTAGGTAATTTTCATGATTTTAGGGAAAATTCATAAAATCAAGGAATTTTCGTAATTTGAGAGAAATAATAAAATAATGGAGACGAGAGGTGTGGGACCGGTCACGGCCAAGACATGGCCGGCTGGTGCTCGGTCCCGCGACACCTTTCTCTAATTTTATTATTTTTTGATAAAATCATGTGATTTAGATAAAATACATGAAATTAGGTAATTTTCATGATTTTAGAGAAAATTCATAAAATCAAGGAATTTTCATAATCTGAGAGAAATAATAAAATAATGGAGACGTGAGGTGTGGAACCGGCCACGGCCAAGACATGGCCAGCTGGTGCTCGGTCCCGCGGCACCTTTCTCTAATTTTATTATTTTTTGATAAAATCATGTGATTTAGATAATTTCTTTGAAATAAAGGAAATTTGCTCGAACGAGAGGATTTTCATGAGATCGTGAAAATAATAAAAATATGATAAAATATAAAATTGGGTGCGAGACTGGTCCCGACATGACTGGCCGGCTGGTGAGCCTAGTCCCCTTGCGCTTTTGCTTAATATTTTATTATTATTATTTTCCCTCCCTATTTTGCATAGGTTCCTCGTTCGTTCGTATTTTTGAAATTCTCGTTCGTGCATTCAAAATGCTGGTCTGTGCATTATCTGCTAATTACACTTGCACCATTTTCGTCAGGGCTTATTCGATGCTCAGATGCCTGTTTCGTCGAATATTTATTACTAACTTGTGGATTTCTGCTGGGAAGAACCACAGATTGAACTAACGAAATATAACGAGGAATCGTAGAATATTGCTGTATATTCAGGCGATTAATTGACGACTCGTAGAATATTGCTGGATATTCAGACGATGGCTCATAATATTGTTGGATATTCAGACGATTTGAGATAATTAATTGTTGTCTCTACACTAGAAGGGCTTCCTGTCTAGGAGCATTAATTATCTGCGGGTTGAGCAATATGAACTTGCTGGAGTGTCATATTCCTCTTGCATAGTCGGGAAAAACCTGGTTACATCCCGAAGACGTTGTCACAGTATACTAGCAGACATGCTGTCTAGGAGCCGCCCAATCTTTCGATTCTATACAGTATGGGATGTGCCGTGGCCTCAGCTGAGAGACTACACATCTTCATCTTCTCTGAGAGACTTTCTCCATCAGAGGTGGCATGAGCTTTCATGCATAGAGACATGAGTCTCGATACTCATCCGATTGCCGGATCTGGAGTAATTACTGAAATTGCTCAGTTTTCGTAAGATATGCCGCGGTCTCAGCTGAGAGACTACACATCTACACGTACTCTGAGAGACAGCCTTCTCAATCAGAGATTTATGGCATGAGCTTTCACGCTTTAATGAGAGACATGAGCCTCAATACTCATCCGGTTGCCGAATCTGGAGTATAGTTTTACAATTCTACCCTTTGTCGAAAATCCACCATCTACATTAAGTCCCATGCTTAGTGAGGAACGGTCATGTTCCTCAGTCAGCATTTAATGGTGATTTTCCAGGTATAAATAAAAATAAGTAATTGAACTTGGTCATAAGATAAGATATTACCGGATTTTGACTGAATGAGCAAACCATGGTTTGAGAGGAAACCTCTGTGGCATAATAGAGAGTCATCCAGTGAACATAAAACCGTGTAGACCGCTGGTTCGATGGTGGAACCTTGGTTGGTTTAGGATTCACGGGTCGGGCCCAAAAGGGAAATCCTTTTGGAATTAGGTTTTGGAAATAAAATTAGGTATAAAAGGGATTAATTCTCTTTTATTTTTCCACGGCCGACCACCATCATCTCTTCCTCCCTCTCCTCACGTCCAGCAGAGAACAAGAGGTTTCACCGGCGCACCACCAGCCGCCGACCGGAGCTAGCACCGTCCGGCAAACTTCCGGCCGACGCCGACCAGGTACGCGACTAATTTTTTTTTTGTTTGCTGATTTCATGAGTTGTTCATGTTTTAATTCTATACACGTGTATAAATTAGCGTGAGTTTTGTAGGAAAACCCTTGTTTTATCAAACGTGTGTTCGTTCGATCGTTAGTTTTGAAAACTAATAAAAACCCTGATTTATGAGGGATTTTTTTATATGTGGACTTAGGTCCAGTGATAAAACTTAGTGTATGAGCTTTCATGTGAACCAAGATTTTACCTTAATAGATGTGAGCTTTCACAAAACCGAAATAAACCCGTTTTTAGAAGACGATGCTTATTCGAGGAAAATATGTATATACTTTTATGTATGTGAACTTATGTCCAGTGATAAAAATTTATTTATGAGCTTTCATGAGAGTTAGTATTTTATCACAATAGGTGTGAGCTTTCACAAAACTAGCATAAACCTTCGTTTTTAATAAAACGTTAATACGAAGGAAAATAGTATATATATATATATATATATATATGTATCCGTGACATATTTTATGTGAAACATGATGACGTATTTTATTCACATGGATTTGTTCTTATTAGATAAATTCTGAAAATTTATATGAACGAATTGCATTAATTGTTGCTTTGTAAAATCAAGACGCGGGTTTTGAGTAACCTTCAAACTAGACAATTTATTTACGATGAAATAGTGTCTTGTTGTAAATTTCATGAGGTCAGTTGTGTGAATGTTCACATTATGAAAATTATGTCTATGATTTTATGAGAAAATCATTTTCCATGAACTAATGAAGTGTTGTTCGTTATTGCAGGTTTCAAGGAACGAATTGATTTCGTGTGTTAACTCTTGTATTGCAACCACTATTGTTAGTGAAATTGAAAGAGGTAAGATTCAAGAATTACCATTTTATGGATGAATTTATCTGCATGTCGATAACTTCATGCTCCTGGTTTCAGAAAATGCCGGCTTCCAACAGTCATAGTTATTCCTCCGGTTCTGACAAAGATCCCAAAGCTCCCATAGCTAAGCCGAGAGCCAAGGTAATTCGCGATGAGGGAGCAAAGCCCAGCGTACCCTCGAATGAGCGGAGAGTTACTATCGCCGAACTCATGAAAAGAAAAGCCGAAGACGATGAGAAAGATGCTCGTCAGCGCACAAAGGATCGAATCCGGCGCAAAATACAGAGAGTTGAGGGAAAACGCCAATTCTTGGATGGGGTACCCTCTGATTCTGGTGTTGATGCTACTGAAGAAGAAACCGCCCGGGGTTTGCCTGATCAGTGTGCCAAAGAATTCGAAAGTCCCATGAACATTGCAGCTGAAGCGGAAGAAGATTCAAATTCAGATAATGATTTTCATGCTCATCCAGACGTCACCAACATTCATGACAGTGATTCCGAAGAAGAGGATTCTGAGAAGGATTGTGATGAAAACTCTGAGAAAGACAGTGATGACGAATCTGACAACTCAGATGGATCTGACGAGTAGCTTTACTTTCGATCTCTTTTTTTCTTTTTTAGTATTTGAATACTCTCAATCTTCGTAGTAGATGTCTTCATTCCAACAACTTTATTAAAGTATTTAGGTCTTCCTTTTGAACGAGAGATTTTATTAATGCAAGTTCTTCTTGATTGAATTAAGCAAACCGAGCCACTCTTCATGCCGAACTCATTGTAATCTCCCTTAAACCTTGTGGTTCTTCATCTTATGAAAATATCCAAACATAAGCTGTATAGTACATGGGGCCGTGTGACTTGTTGATCACAATTAACCTTGGTCAGTCCCCAGCGCACTATTTTACTTCCGCATCTCCAGTTTGACCTTGTTCAAGACTTAGGGTTTCAGTAAAACTCGTAACTGAATCGGAGATAAGTGCCTGTTGTATATTGTATATATCTTTGTAGATTTAGGGTTTATCACTTGCGCCAATATTTCCTCCATTCCTAAGTTAGTTTTATCACAGAAGAAATTTTGATCATCATACCTCTCATATCATGTCTGATGGTAATACTTCTTCTCAAAACGGACTTCGGTTGAAACATGGAGTAGAAGCGCCCATCTTGGTAAGTTGCACATCTTTTCCATCTCTTTCAGTTGAGGTTACTGATCGTAGAAGATGATTTGTTGCAGGATGACCAGAAGAATCTTTCTTCTCACAATTCAAGGCCCAAGCGGACTGCTAGAACTCCTGCCCGGTATAGGTCGGCTCCTGCTGAGACTGGATCATATGTAAGCAATCTTATAATCCTTGAAATTTTACCATGTCTAATTCAGGAGAAATTAAACACTTCCCGTTCATCACAGACGGATGTTCGTGTCGTTGTTGATGCTAGAAGGAGAAGGAGTGGAAAGTCCGTGACTGTGGTCGAGGTTGAAGACAGTGGCAATTGAGCATGTGAAGATTCTGCAGAATCTGTGGAGACATAAAACAGTGTTCACGCCTGTGAATACCAGACAGCTGGACTTTCGTTCGAAGCTCCATTGGTTAACACTTTCACAGACAATGAGATGGTTGGTGGATTTGTCATTCCCAAGTTCCATGCACCTCTGTATACCAGGATCTGGAAAAAGTATGGGCATATTGCTACTACGGAAGTGTGGAAAGGTTTTCTACCCACTCTCTTGACTACAGTTGCAGGGCTGCTACCGATCATTGAAGAAATGAACCAAATGCACCTGCGAGACGTCAAGAATCAGGAACTGCATAAGTGGGATGAGATGATTTCCAATTGTGAGATATTGCGATTCAACGCTGGCTTCGTCGTCGTCTTGAGATAATTAAGATCCATAAGGCGGCGGAAGCTGCTGATGCGATTTCCATGACCACTGCTTTACTGGAGGAGGAAAAGATACTGGCTTTGGAGTCAGCGAGGGTTGAGAAGGCGGTTGAGGATTTGAAGGCAAAGACTAGGATCTTCCAGAAGAAACTCGACAGGGTTTCCTATAGGGATTATCCATTGCTGGATGGTTTGTCTGAGTGAATATTCAGGAGAGTTGTAATGTAGGTTTCTGACAAGGTAGAATAATCTGATAGTATGAGGAGTTTTTTTCAATTGATGAATATTTGATGAACGAATGAGCATCTTGCATGCTCTTTGAAGGAAATAAATTACATTTGAGATGTATTTGAAATAAAGGTTAATTATCTGATCAAGCGTAATAGGCTTTGAGCCATTTGTCGTTGATAATATTTCCTTCCTTTCCTCCACTGAGTGCTAAAATTTTGTAGTATCCACTAGACACCGCTTTGATGATAACATACGACCCTTCCCATTTCGGAGAGAATTTGGGAGCAGACATGTCTTGTTGAATGTGCTTTGCTGTCTTTAATACCAAATCTCCTACTTGAAAAGTTCGGGTTTTACCATTTTGTTGTAAGCCCTGGATACCCTCTGTTTATAAGCCTCCACGTACTTTTCTACTTTAGCTCTCCTTGATTCAAGCATGTCTAGTTCAGCAACTCTTGACTTGGACACTTCAGCTTCATCCCATTGTATTCCGCTAGCCGCTGCAATCCTTGCTGAAGGAATTTTTATCTCGGCTGGGAGTATAGCATCAGCCCCATAGACGAGCGAATACGGTGACGTCCCAATTGAGCTCCTTGGTGCAGTTCTGTAAGCCCACAAAGCCATGGGAAGTTGCTCATGCCACGATCGTGGATTGTCATGAATTGTTCGACTGATAATCCGGATCAAAGTTTTGTTGGTACTCTCCGCTTGGCCGTTTCCTTGGGGGTAGTATGGTGTGGAGAAGATTGTTTAATCCCGTACTCCTTGAGTAATTTCTCGACATCTTGATTGGCGAAAGGAGTCCCATTATCCGTGATGATATGTTTAGGGACGCCGAATCTACATATAATATGCTCCTTGATGAAGGCTGCAATAGTTACCCCTGTGGTACCTCTGAGCGGGATTGCTTCGACCCACTTAGTGAAATACTCAGTAGCTGTGATGATGTATTCATGCTGCTTTGAGGATGCTGGATTGATCTTCCCGATGATATCAAGTCCCCAGCTATAGAAAGGCCATGGACTATTCACAGAGTGTAATGGAAGACAAGGGTATGAATGAGATTACCGTGAATCTGGCATTTATGGCACTTCTGAACGTATGCGGCTGCATCATCTTCCATAGTCGGCCAGTAGTATTTCTCGTGGATTTGGAGAAACAACTTCTTTTTCCCCTGATGTTCTCCTTCATGAGTTTCTTTCAGGACTGTCAGGATTTCATCTTCGGCTAGGCATCTCAACAAGTCTCCTCCAAAGCTTTTGCGGTATAAGATTCCGTCAAGAAAAACAAATCTCTTAGCTCTCTATGAGTTTGATTGCATCTTTCTTTTCTGGTGGCGATTTGTTGTCTCGAAGATATTCGATGTAAGGCTGCCTCCAGTCCGCGGTGTGAAGGAGTGTTAGCACCTCCAAATGATGAGGAGGTGTCTGACAATTAGGACAAGCTCCCTGCAAAGTCCTCGACTGTGCTTCCATGGAAGGCCAATAGTACCCGAGTCTCTGGAGTCTTCTATAAAGTGTTATCACCAGCGTCTGTCCGCACACTTCTTGATGCACACTTTCGAGTTTTTCTTTCGCTTCTTCATCCCAGGCATCGTGATAGAGAGGCATCCGGGTTACGATGGTATAAGGCTCCATGAAGCAAGAAGAAGTTCTTCAGTTCTTTAAGGCTGATCGTCCCTTCTGTAATGGAGCTGCTCAGTTCATGAATGATAGGTGCTCTCCAGTCATTTGCTTGAGCTTCTTCAGTTTGATTAAGCCACGTGGATGACACAGCTCGTCTTTGCACTATGATGGATTTCTCTGATCCTTCGAATTGCAACTTGGAGGCAAGAGTTCTAAGCAATCAGCATGCCTATTGTTGGTTCGGCCAGTATGGGTGATGGTCGCGTCGGCGAAATGAGTCAGGAGTCGCTGTGCTTCAGCCCTGAATGGAGCAAGTGTTATCTCTTTGAGAGAGTACACCCCATTCATTTGATTGACTAGTAGTTTTGAATCTCCTCTGATCTCCAGATGCATTGCTCCTGCTTGTTTAGCTAAGGATAATCCTAGCAAGAAGGCCTCATACTCTGCTGAATTATTTGTACAGTGGAAATCCAGCTTGAATGAGTGTGAGAATACCTCTCCTGATGGCGAGACCAAGACTATGCCCGCTCCTCCAGTATCATTACTAGGAGTGGCGGATCCATCAAAGTACAACAACCATGTTTCTTCTTTAACGACTGAGATTCCTGGAAGTTCTCCTGGTACATCATCTGGTAATGTCGCGAATCTTCTCCTGGGAACGCTGCTAGTAAATCTGCTACTGCTTGACCTTTGATTGCTTTGGGGGAAACAACTATGTCGAATTCCGACATCTGAAGCAGCCACTTTCCAGGTCTTCCTATCAGAGCGGGCTTTGAGAGTAAAAACTTTATGGGATCAGCTTTGGATACAAGCACAACTCTGTTGGATAGTAAATAATGCCTGAATCTTTGCATTGCATGAGCTAACGCCAGGCATGCTCTTTCAGCTTTCGGGTATCTGAGTTGAGCATCCTTCATGGTTCGGCTGAAATAGTAAATCGGATGCTCGACGCCTTCTTCGTCTTCTTGAGCCAGTAGTGCTCCAATAGCAACATCACTGGAGGCTGTGTATAATATCAACGGTCGACCCTGCACTGGAGACCTCATGACTGCAGGTGATAAAAGTATCTGTTGTATTTTAAATGCTTCCTGCTGAACATCCGTCCACGTGAAACTCGCTCCCTTCTTCAGCAGAGGGGTGAACGAAGCAATAAGTTGAGCCAATCCTGGTATGAAGCGTCTGATGTAATTCACCTTACCCATGAAGCTCTGCAGTTCCTTCACAGTGCGTGGAGGAGGCATGGTGGAGATGGATTTCGCTTTGTCCGGATCGACTTTGATCCCTTCGGCAGTGACCAAGAATCCCAGAAACTTTCCAGAAGAAACTCCAAAAGCGCATTTTAGAGGATTCATCTTCAACTTGTATTCTCATCTTTCAAAGACTTGTCTCAGAACTTCTAGATGGGATGTTCGAGCTTTCGATTTCACCACGACATCATCAACATAATCCTCTACTTGCTTGTGCATCATATCATGAAATATTGCTGTCATGGCTCGTTGGTAGGTGGCGCCAGCATTCTTCAACCCAAAGGGCATCACAGTGTAATGAAAATTCCCAATGGGAGTGCGAAACGCGGTCTTGGCGGCATCATGTTCGAACATTTTGATTTGGTTGTACCCACTGTAACCATCCATGAATGAGAACATACCGTGGCCGCTGGTCGCATCAACGAGCATATCAATGTTGGGTAAAGGAAAGTCATCCTTCGGGCAGCATTTATTTAGGTTTCTGAAATCTACACAACATCTGATTTGGCCATTTTTCTTCTTAACTGGGACAATTAGCCAGCCAGGTTGGATGTTGAATAGGCTTGATAAATCCTGCTACCAGCAATTTTTGAATTTCGGCCTTGATTTTTCCTCGACCTCATGCCTGAACTGCCTGGGTTGTTTGACAGCCTTGGAGCCGGGAATGATATGTAGACGGTGAGTGACCAGTTTGTCATCCAGGCCAGGCATTTCTTCATACGTCCAAGCAAATATATCCCGATACTCCTTCAGTAGCTTTACCAGACCTGCACGCTCTTCCGGTGATAGCGCAGAACTGACCAAGATCGGTCTTGGATCTTCCTCTGTGCCGATGTTAACCGTCTCAAGATCATCAGTGGTAGAATTCGTGCCATCTTGCAACTGTTGTGGAGCTTCCTGAACTTCATCCTCGGGTAGTTGTTCATTCTGACACGATTCACCAGTGCGGGGAGACTCTTGATCAATCTCCCCTATTAATTGCTAATCTTTGCGTCGCCGGTAAATGACCCTTCCTTCTGCGTCATGAGTGGTCATAAAATTGGATCCTGAGATCGTAGTTTCATCTTTTCGGCGCTTGAACGATGTAGCAGGCGATTCGACTGGTTCCGCTTCCGAAGATGGTGATGATGCGGATGCCTCAATAGCCTTCCAACTTGGAAGCGGGGTAGTGTAGATTTTCTTAGGAGGTTCAGGGGTGCCTCTCTAGGACTCGATGAATTCCACATCATAGGACAGAGCATACAGATATGATGAAGCAGCTATGCGGATGATCTTGTTATTGAGTAACACCTTCATGCATTGGTAGTAGGTTGATGGAACTACCTTGTTGTCATGGAGCCAAGGTCGCCCAAGTATCATGTGGTAGTCAGGTTCTTGTTCGATCACGTGGAATTTCACCTTTGATTGAATTGGTCCTACCCTCAAATCTATATACGCGTATCCATATATGTGGCTTCGGCTTCCTTCAAACCCTGTCATTAGGATGGGATGGCGAATGATTTTACCTCATGGGAATCTGGTCATTCTAAGAGTTTTCATAGTAACAATGTTGGTGGAAGCACCGGTGTTGATGAGAGCTCTTCTAAATTCGGTGTTTTTGATGAAGCCAGTCACGTATAACGCGTGATTTTGCCCTTCGTATGCGATGCGATCTTCCTCTCCAAAAGTGATGTTGTCGATTGAATGTTCAGATATCAGGGATACTTCTTCAACTTCTGGGGTTGGTAAAGTTATTTGTACGTCAGATGATATCTGGTTTTACTCTCCAAGAGTGCGGCACACGTGTCCGTACGCTGTTCCCTGGAAAAGTGTAAAAGTTCACACAAATTTTCAATCAATTGTGAAACCTCTTGATCCACCGGTTTTTCATAAGTAGTGAAACTGTTGATTTGAGGGTCGAGCGTTGAGCCAGTCCCCAGTGTTGGGACTTCCGAGACACCGCCCAACTCAGATGTCATCTTGATGAGAAAATCCAGTATGTGATCTATTGTGTTCTTCATCAGATCCATGTTCCTGGGTGTGGACTTCCAGAATTTGAGATAGCTCTGCCAGAGTCGGGGTTCCCCTGCCTTCCGTGTCGTCAGGTGTAACATGAGGAATCCTGCCATTTGAAAGATTCTGGATTGGTTATGGATCAGTTGAATTAGTCCTAAGACCAACCATCTTGTGAAAATGAGATTGCAACCAAGAGATTAATCTCCCACTGTGGTCGCCAATCGGTGAGTGGGGAAAAACGATTTGCTGGTTTTTACGGAATTGAAGAGTCGACCGTGTGGAGACTCCTTGGACCCAGCAAAATGTTGAACCTCACACAGATGCATTGCAAGAAGGGAGTGCTTTAAGTTCGAGAAATCAATCTGTAAGACCCCGGCCTAAACCAAGAACAATGGTCGTTCCAGAGTCAATTCGGTCACAAGAGAGGATGGGTTGATCTGTAGGAGGGAAGCTAAGAAATGCGTGAGATCAATGGTGATATGAGATTGTAGGTGTGTTGTGAATTCAACATGAAAATGCTCTGAATGATTGAATTTTTCTCAATTGAGAGTAATTTCTGTGAGTTCGTGTGGACGATGAGTCCATGTAGCGCTGAGTCGAACATGATTAGCAAATGTTCTGAAACTCATGAGTTTAACGTGTCTGCTGGGACAAGGTATCATTATAACCTAAGACGAGAAAAAATGTGTTGCTAGATTGTTGAATATTGATAGTTGAACCAATATTCTTTGAACAAATATTGTTCTTTTGATGAATTGTTGGTAGCTGAACCAAATAAAATATTGATTTAAGTTACTGACTGCTAAGTCGAGCAAAATAAATATGAATGTTAATCATGGAATCAACATAAAATTATCAGAGAGTTCGAATCTGCTCAGAATCACGTTTATGCAAAGCTATGGATTCAAAACCCTAATTTTACCGAGATAATGATTTATTGCAAATCACATGAAACCGTCTACATGGGATGACGGGTTCACCATATAACGCCTAGATGCTCGAATGAGCAAAAACACCAAAGTCTCTTGAGGACCAGTTGGTGAAAGAATGATTAAATGCTGGTTCAATCATTTACTGAAATCATGCTCGTGTGAGCGACAAATCATAAAACCTGTTTTATGGAAAATATGAGGGACCGGCCAAGAGGTCATGAGACCGGATCTTGGTGTCCGTGGGACCAGTAGATGGTCGTTTGAGCGAACTTCCAATTGTTTGGAAAGAGTTCGAATCTAATATGAGCAGCTGAGCAAATTAGGTTAAAATCATTAAAGCACGCGGGACCAGCTGTTTGCAAGCCTCAGGGTCACCCTTGGTCGGTCAAGGGGATGTGCCCGTGTCACCATGATGTCCGTGCTTCAGTCCTGAGAATTTTGATACTTTCTGATGCACGTTTGAGCAACATTTGGAGAAAATATGTAAAATCCATGGTTTTGCTGAAACCGGAAAAAATGCATGAGATGGTGGAAATAATAAATAAACATGAAATCACAAGGTGTGGGACCAGCCATGGCTAGGGCATAGCCGGCCGGCTGACACGCGGACCCACATGCTTTCCCCAGTTTTATGTGATTTCATGTATTTTTCTTTGATTTTAAGGGAAATTCCATGAAACTGGAGAGTTTGGCGAAATTAGGGAACTTCCACGAGATGAGAGACATAAATTAAAATATAAAACAGGAAATGAGAGTGTGGGACCGGCAATGGCCGTGGCATGGCCGGCCGGCCGGCTAATGGGCGCGGGTCCCAAGACACTCTTCCCAATTTTATGTAATTTTGATGATTTTAGATAACTTTTCATAAAATCAAACGGATTTGTTGAAAACCAAGATATTTTGTTGAAATCAGGGAGTTTTCATGAAATCAGGAAACCAAACACCAAATAATAATAAAATAATGGGCGTGTGGGACCGGCTGGCTAGAGTCCGGTCCCACAAGTTTTCCTAATTTTTTAATATTTTTCATGATTCTAGAGAAAATACATGAAATTAGGTAATTTTAGGGAAAATTCATAAAATCAAGGAATTTTCATAATTTGAGAAAGAATAATAAAAGAATGGGACTGAGGTGTGGGACCGGCCATGACCAAGGCATGCGGCCGGCCGGCGGTCCCGCGACACCTTTCCCTAATTTTATTATTTTTGATAAAATCATGTGATTTAGATAAAATACATGAAATTAGGTAATTTTCATGATTTTAGGGAAAATTCATAAAATCAAGGAATTTTCGTAATTTGAGAGAAATAATAAAATAATGGAGACGTGAGGTGTGGGACCGGTCACGGCCAAGACATGGCCGGCTGGTGCTCGGTCCCGCAACACCTTTCTCTAATTTTATTATTTTTTGATAAAATCATGTGATTTAGATAAAATACATGAAATTAGGTAATTTTCATGATTTTAGGGAAAATTCATAAAATCAAAGAATTTTCATAATTTGAGAGAAATAATAAAATAATGGAGACGTGAGGTGTGGGACCGTCCACAACCAAGACATGGCCGGCTGGTGCTCGGTCCCGCGACACCTTTCTCTAATTTTATTATTTTTTGATAAAATCATATGATTTAGATAATTTCTTTGAAATAAAGGAAATTTGCTCGAACGAGAGGATTTTCATGAGATCGTGAAAATAATAAAAATATGATAAAATATAAAATTGGACGCGGGACTGGTCACGGCATGACTGGCCGGCTGTTGAGCCTAGTCCCCTGACGCTTTTGCTTAATATTTTATTATTATTATTTTCCCTCCCTATTTTGCATAGGTTCCTCGTTCGTTCGTATTTTTGAAATGCTCGTTCGTGCATTCAAAATGCTGGTCTGTGCATTATCTGCTAATTACACTTGCACCATTTTCGTCAGGGCTTATTCGATGCTCAGATGCCTGTTTCTTCGAATACTTATTACTAACCTATGGAATTCTGTTGGGAAGAACCACATATTGAAGTAACGAAATATAACGAGGAATCGTAGAATATTGCTGGATATTCAGGCGATAAATTGACGACTCGTAGAATATTGCTGGATATTCAGACGATGGCTCGTAGAGTATTTATTGATATTCAAACAATTTGAGATAATTAATTTCTGGCTCTACACTAGAAGGGCTTCCTGTCTAGGAGCATTAATTATCTGCGGATTGAGCAATATGAATTTGCTGGAGTGTCATATTCCTCTTGCATAGTCGGGAAAAACCTGGTTACATCCCGAAGACGTTGTCGCTCTATACTAGCAGACATGCTGTCTAGGAGCCGCCCAATCTTTCCATTCTATACAGTATGGCATGTGTCGTGGCCTCAGCTGAGAGACTACACATCTTCATCTTCTCTGAGAGACTTTCTCCATCAGAGGTGGCATGAGCTTTCATGCATAGAGACATGAGTCTCGATACTCATCTGATTGCCGGATCTGGAGTAATTACTGAAATTGCTCAGTTTTCGTAAGATATGTCGCGGTCTCAGCTGAGAGACTACACATCTACACGTACTCTGAGAGACATCCTTCTCAGTCAGAGATTTATGGCATGAGATTTCACGCTTTAATTAGATACATGAGCCTCAAGACTCATCCGGTTGCCGAATCTGGAGTATAGTTTTACAATTTTACCCTTTGTCGAAAATCCACCATCTACAAGGATACAAACAACGAGTTTCCCTGACTATATAAAGGATATGAAGCTCCAGCAAGCTCATGTCAGAATAATTAATGTTCCTAGACAGCTTGCTCTGCTAGTATAGATCCATAAGTTAATTATTCCTATATTCTTTGATTCATCCACTGAATTTCCGAAAATATTCAAATATTTTCGCAGTATTTCGTTACTTCAATCTATGGTTCTTCCCAGCAGAATTCCATGGGTTAGTAATAAATATTCAACGCACGGGCATCTGAGCTACCTATGAGTATGCCCCGGCTCAAAAGGTGCAACTGTACTCAACGATGATACACTAACAATCACCGCACGAATGAGTATTTCAAAATATGACGAAACGATGAATCTATGCAAAATAGGAAAGAAAATAATAAATAATTAAAATATTGACCAAGGCGCCAAGGGATTGGGCTCATCGACCGGCCGGCCATGCCGTGGCCATTCCCACGCCAGTTTTATATTTTATCATATTTTTTTTTATTTTCCTTGATCTTATGAAAATCCTTTCATTTGAACAAATATCCTTCGTTTTAAGGAAACTCCTCAGTTTCATGGTATTTCCTTCGCACCAAGGAAATAATATAAAATTGGGAAAACATTGTGGGGCCGTGATTATTGGCCAACCGGCCATGCCTTGATCTCGGCCGGCCCCACAACTCATGGTTCCTCATTATTTTATTATTATTTTCATAATCTCATGAAAACTCCTTCATCTCATGGTATTTCACAAATCCATGAAAAATAATATAAAATTAGGGAAACTCGTGGGACCGGGCCCAAGCCAGCCGGCCATCCCCTACCCGGTCCCACACGCCCCTTTATTTTATTATTATTATTTTAAAGTTTCCTTCATCCCATGAAACTCCTTGATTTCATGGTATTTCTCTCAAATTAAGAAAATTCCTTCAAATCATGGAAAAATACACGGAAAATACATAAAAATTAGGGAAACTCGTGGGACCGGGCCCAAGCCGGCCAAGCCATGCCCTAGCCGGTCCCACACACCCTTATTTTTATTATTTTAATATTATTTGATTCCTTGATCCCATGGAAACTCCTTCACTTTAAGGAAACTCCTCAATTTCAACAAAATTCCTTGATTTCATGATATCTTCATAAATCATGAAAAATATTATAAAATTAGGAAAAGGCACCATGAGACCGTGGTCACTAGACGGCCGGCCATGCCTTGGCTTCAGCGGTCCCGCACCTCATTATTCCTTCATTTTATAATTATTTCCCTTCATCTCATGAAGTTTCCTCAGTTTCAGCAAAATCCTGATTTTTTCATATTTTCTCAAATGGTTGCTCAAACGCATGCCAGAAAATATCAAAATTCTCAGGACTGAGACACAGACACCCCAGCAACGTGAGCATGTTACCTTGACCGACCAAGGTTGTCTCTTTGGCTTGCAAGAATCCGGTCCCACGTATTTTCACGATTTGACCTAATTTACCGCAATTGCACGTATTAGGTCCAAAACTCTTCCAAATAATTTTGGAATTTCATGAAGTGGTCATCATTCGATCCCACGACCATCCAGGGCCGGCTTCATGACCCCTTGGTCGGTCTCTCACCTCTCCATAATTAATAAGGTTTTATCACCTAAGGCTCGGACGAGCATTTTTCGAATAAATGATTAAACCAGCATTTAATCATTCTTTCATAAACAAATCACCAACTCTTCAAGAGATCTTGGTATTTTGCTCACGCGAGCATATGGACGCTACATAATCGACCCACGGTTTCATGTAGCCGGTCCTCCTTCATTCCATGGTTAATTCTCAAATAAACCATCAATTGGTCATCAATTCATCACATTAGGGTTTCTGAGTCCAAGGATCATAATTCTCGACTCGAACACTAATAACTTTACGACGATCTCATGATCAGTATTCTTATTTATTATGCTTGGTTCAACTACCAGTATACTAATTAATGTTTTATTTTGGTCACGCTACCAATAATTCATCAGACAAGCAACACTTGCTCAGATGAGCAATAGTTGCTCAAACCAAGGAATATTGGTTCAACCCTCAATATTCAACAATTCATCGAATGAGCAATACTTTCTCACCTCAACGTGAGAATTATACCTCTGTCTCAACAAACACGTTCAATTCATGAGTCTCAAAACATTTTGCAAAATCAAATTCAACTCAGCAAATACATAGACCTCATCGTCCCATAGAGTCATGAAGTCAACAACTGACTAATTAACCACGAGACGTCAATCGTGTCACATGGGGGAATATCGGCTAGGGTTTTGGTCTGGCGGTCTAAGACACGTGTGTTCATACACACGATGGAATGTGAGCAAATCGTGCAATCGGTTGAAGGAGTTAACAAAGTAGTGGATGGAAAATCGACCAAGTCTCCGCACGATGAGCAACTGGTTTCAAACACGATTTCCATTTCCCCACTTTTTGATTCCATCAACTGTCACACTTCATGGGATCATGGTGTCTGCAATTCCAGCAGTATAAATAAGTCTCTGAAATCATGATTGAATGAATAAGAATCTCACGTCTCACAGACAACACGAGATCAACACCTCATCAATTGAGCAATTACTCTCAACTGAGCAACTTCAATCATTCAGAACTTATCTTATTCAGAATACACAACACACTCAATCTTTGATGACCATTGATTCCACACATTTCTCAGCTTCCCTCCTACATATCAACCCATCCTCTCTTGTGACCGAATTTACTCTGGAACGGCCATTGTATTGGTTTAGGCCGGAGTACTACAGATTGATCTCTCGAATTCAAAGCACTCCCTTCTTGCAGTGCATCTGTGTGAGGTTGAACATTTCGCTCAGTTCAAGGAGTCTCCTCCGTACGGTCATCTCCTCAATCCCATGAAAACCATAAAACCATTTTGCCCCATCTACAGATTGGCGACCAAAGTGGGAGATCATTCTCTCGGTTGCAATCTCACAACTCCACAAGATGGCTGGTCTTAGGTCTGGGTTAGTCACAGGTTCCAACGCAAACGATGCTAGCACTAGCAACAACAACAACAACGACAACGAGGATATCCCGGAAACGATTCCGTCCTCTAACACTGACGATGGTGATGTTACTCCTCCTCACGTCAACGTGGAGGGTCATCCTTTGTTCGGCCGACACCCTGAGGAAGTCAGGGGAAATCCACCACCTATCATTGCTGATCTCATCAAAACGCAAGAGACTCTTGCAAAGAATCAAACCGATATGGCTACAACACAGAAGGAGCTATTTAATCAACTGAAGTCTCTCACTGATACAATGTCAGGGAAGACCCAAGGAAAAGGAAAAGAGAAGGAAAAATTCTCAGACGCTGATCCTGAGGTAATTCCGATTCATACAGTAGATGATGATGAAGTCCGCAAAGCTGCAGACGATCCATCGGCGAAGGAGTCATCAAACTTCATCACTCGGGAGGATTTGGAACGCCTTCTGGAGAACCGTGGAAAATACAAAACCCCACATGTCCATCGTTACCAGCCTCCGTACCCTGCTGCTACGCAAAGGATTCCTCTTCCAAAAGGTTATACCTATCCAACCTTCACTTTGTATGACGGAACAGGCAATGCTCGGGAACATGTTTCTCGGTTCCTGGAAGCCTTGGGTGAACATGAACATAACCATGTTGTTCGCCTGAAACAATTTTCATAATCCTTGAAAGGCAGCGCATACACCTGGTACAACAACATCGCACCAGGAACTATCAACAATTGGGGAGAAATGATTAATGCCTTCTACAGAAAGTACTTCTTTGTGTCAGAGCAAATTACTCTCTCCGGTCTTGGAAGAATGTTTCAGAGGAAAAATGAACATCCCAATGACTACGTGAAAAGATTCATAGTCCAGGCCCTGGACTGTCATGATCCAAACGTCACGGAGCAGCAACTGGTAGACTTGTGTATCAACGACATGATCCCAGTATACAGAGTTTTATTGGAAAATCTTCGTTTCCAGACCTTCTCAGAGCTACATGAAGCTGCGAAGAGATCGGCAACTACTGCGCCCGCTTTACTGGAAAGAACAAAAGCTACAAAGGCTGACGAACCGCAAGACACTCGAGGTAGCAGACGTCTGATCAAGAAGGAGTAAAACCTCCAGCCTTCCACAAACACTGTTGCAGAAGGAAGAAAACGGAAAGCCAAACCTCCGCGCAAGCAAACCTCAGCTCCTTCAAAAGCACAAAGGAAGGACAAGCAAGATGCACAAGCCTCTGACAAACACACAAGAGTTCCTGATCAAGAAGCACCTGACTTTTATTTTTCCATTGAAGAGGTGATTGAAATCCTGGATGCCTGGGTCCAAGATGGTGCAATCAAATTGCCATATGTCAAGAAAGAACCAACTGAAGAAGACATGGAAAGTCCTCGTTACTGCTGCTTCCACAAGTTCGTCAATCATCCCACGAGCGACTGCGGAGTTTTGAAGCACATTTTCAAAGAGAAGGTTGATCCACAATAGCTTCAACTGGGCACTAAAGGAGTGCACAAGAATCTTGTCCCATTCAAACCTTTACACTCTATGAACAACCTATCAAAGAGGCAATTCAATCCTTGGTCGAACATGAATTGCGTTATCTGTCGAAGGCACAAAGGAGAGACATGTTCACAGTATTGAACCACATCGTGTCAAGAAGTCCATTCTGAAAATACTTCTTGAGCCTCCATCCACAGACCAAGATATGTACGACCGGGGACTTCTTACCACAGTCGATCTCAGATGAAATGAATTTGGAAGAACGTTGATCGATGCTGACACCTCCATCAACAACATTCCACTGAAAACCATCGGATCCACATGCATCACTCGACAAGAAGATACTCATGCTCCATCTCAATCAGATACCTTGAAGGAGCGCTCGGAAATACTTATGACTACATCATTATCAAAGTGAACATAAGTTCAACCTGGATAGGAACCAAGTTTCACATAATCAATCAAGAAGATCCAGGATATGACATGTCCTTCAGACGAGCATGGATCCATGCTGAAAAGATGAGTACTTACAAAGCGCCTTTGGTTACACATCTCTCCAACGAAGAAAGTTCTAATCCAGAAGATTTGACGGACATTCCATCATCAGAGTACTTTGAGTAATTTCGACGAGGTTGAAGCAAGAACCTGCAAGATATGCATAGACATTCATCAAGAGGTTCCGCGCTCATGCAAGTCTCATTCCATGTCTATGTCATTTATTTCCCCACATGCTATCCTAGCATGGGGACTTAATTATGCTAGCAACTCTACAAGACGTTATGAATGGTAGCTTCACCGCATTAGTATTTTACCAAGTGGTTGAATCTGACGTTTTTTCCGAATCAAGCACTGAAATATTCATTACTGACGTCCAAACATGGCAAAGAACACTTTGGGCGTTTTCCTGCAAGTCCATGTGTTCCACAAAATCAGAAAGCTCTGATGTATGCACAAGTGTCGAATCCCACTACTGCAACGAAAGGGATGTTGAATCAACAGAAGATACTCCAGGGCCGAGACGATCAAACCCCTAAGATATTCGATGCTTAAGGAATATACGCTTCAACTCTCAAGCATATAAAAAAGCCATTAAATTGTACTCCCAATCAAAGAGTACAGCTTGAGCACAAATATCTCGACGATGACACATTTATTCAACACCAGCACGATCAAAGTGTAACTAAATGATAAGTCTTCATTATCCCATGATAAGATTTCTGAAGCATATGCAACATCATGGATGGCACTAACTCCTTCAATATACACTGGGAAACCTGAGGTGATTCCGTGAAACTTCATCAACGGGTTTTCGCTACATCACAAGCCCATGCATGATTGAGGAACTTTCTCTCTTCACCAATCACATCCAGTATGAAAACTCTTGATGCCATCTACCGCAACAATGTCGACTCACTGACAAAGCCAGTTTGTGGTAAAGTTATGCTTTCAGGAGCATTCAGGTTGAACTCTCAGTACACCTTCATCTTACGGACGCTCAACTCATCAACTAGTTTGTGAATGTAAAAGGCTCACTGGATGAAGTAGCAAAGATTATATCTATAATCATGGTTCTAGCCTTTTCGGTATTTGGAGCAACTTCAACCATGGTATCAACATCAACAATAATCTCTAGAGGAACACCATCCATGATCTCAGCATCGAAAAGGATCTCTGGAGCGTAATCATGGTCTCAGCACCAACAACGGTCTCAGGAGCAACATTTTCAGGGCTTCATCAACTAATCATTCTCTGAAGTGTTACACATGAAGCGAACTCCTCTAAGAACCAATGATTCATATCAAGATGTGTAGACCTGATAACATGCTCACATGAAAGTCTTCCCAAAGCTGGCACGACTGGTGGGCATAATCCAAAGTCTTCTACAAGATGTTCTCATCACCTCTACAAATGAGATACAACACACTTCAGGCCATGGGTTTGCAAAAACGTACCAATGGGTGAGGAATAGGACAATGCTTCCTCATCAAAAGATGTTCGTCTATGTCTCTTCTACAACATACCAAAAGGGCGCATTGATCGGACATACAAGCTGAAAGATATGGCCTTTACAATCAGGTTTGTGAAATATGAAATATGAAAAATCTATACGGGATTACAAATCACAAATGTGCACGCTTCGTTGGCTAACCTCTACAACTCCAAATTGAGTTATTCTTTTCTCATGTGACAACTCAGTGTCTTAGCTTCAAAAGTTTGGGTCAAGCATCAGATTCCGACGTCGTATGAGGTTCCTACAGCTTCCTGAGCATACAACATGCAAGCAACAATTCTTAGACGGGATTCATGACTTCCACAGTCGATCGGTGTACACCAGGTCTTTTCGCTAAGTCCTTCATCAAGGTTCCTCCAATTTCGACTACCTAGGTCTTTACATCAATATTTCTACTCGGATCCTCTATTTAGGTCCTGCTAGAAGAAGGGAAAACGAAAGAGAGAGATTCAACAAAATACTGGGGATTGACGGTCCACTGGTCAAGACGATCGATTTCACAATCCAAAACAAACCAAGAAATCAAGACCAGAATAAAAACCTCACATCTCTCAGAAGTCCAAGGTTCAAGATATCATGGAAAGAAAACTAAAGAAAGTCAGCAAAATAAGATTTCTGCTTTTTTGCATCCTCCAAGACTTGCAAAGCAGCTTTCTCCGCCTCCAGCTTCTTAGTCAGCTCAACAACTTCATCCATACTCTTCAACACGGCATCGCTGGTGGTGAAAGGAGCGTCACCTTCCACTGCTTTCCTGATAGCATCAATCTTTTGACGAAGCCATTTCAGATTAAAGCCAAGTTCTTCAGCTTTCTTCAAGTTGTACTCCCAATCAAAGAGTACATCTCGGGTGACAATATTTCCAGATGTGATACGGATATCATTTATAACACGCAAGATGGCTTCTATTTTCCTCGTCAAGAAATAACTATGCTCCGGATCCTTGGTAACGACGATGTGCCCATACGTCTTCCACGGTTTCTTGTACATAGCAGCATATCTAATGGGAACGCTAAATCCACCAACAAACCTGCGATACGGGAGTATCTCACCAAATGGAGGAGTAAAAGCAGTCCCTGCGTTGGGATACTCATGCACTATTATTCGGTTCTCAGTCGCTGGAGCAGCGTCAGCAATCATAGGAACAACTTCGGTTGAAGCAGCTTCTTCCATTCTCGATTTGGGTTCCACCATCTCACGCAAAATTGGAGTTTCAGTCACCTCAACGGCATCAACAACAAGATTTCCATGACCTTGAGGTACATGGATGGAGGTCTCATTATCAACGGCTCCATGGTTGCTCAAGTCATCATTGTTGGATCCATTATTCCCAACTTCAGCATTTGGCACCTAATGTGAAGATTACATTGGATTAGAATGATTCAAGCGTGGAAACCCAACACAACCATGAAATTCAGAATTTAAGTGAACTAACATCATCTAAGTTTCCTTATTATGCACCCAAGACATGCGCAAATAGTGTAGAAGTCATGAAACACGTTTTCAAACAAGCTCAGGTGAAGAGATTTTACACTTCCCTGTATTCAACGGAGAACTGGGAGCAATTGATAAGGAATTTAAGGTTGGCTCATATACCATTCTCTTCGTATGGATCTTGACTACAACATATCAAAATTTCATATCAAGCGGATGAACGAGCTAACATACGTGGCCAAAATATCGGACAACATGCAGTCTGGAAAAGTTCTGAAGGTCTCCTGGAAGTTCACTATTTCGCCTTATTCAGGCCCTAAACATGCTCAAACTTCAAAGATATTTTCTGATAAAGCTTGGAAATTTCCTGGTCTTGAAGATACATATGCAAACCGAGAAAATCTGACTTCGGACGAGGATTCTATAGCGTTTCTAGTAAAATCTGAAATTTTCTGGTGACGTATTTCGGAAAAGTTATCCATAAATTCACACGGATTTTCATTCATTCATTCACGAATCAGCGATATCATATTTCTTTGAAGAAATTACAGGAGATATACTTACTAAGGGAGTCTCTAAATCATTTGAAGCCTCGACAATGCCAAAATCTCCGTTGACAACATCGCTATCTCCATTCGGTTCGGGATTTCGGGAATTCTCCATATTCCCATGTCCCAAAGAAGAGTGCACTTCATCAACATGCTTCTTATCTACAATGGTTTCTTCCTGGATTCATCAACAAAAATTATTATTATTTCATTCAAGGAGATGCCGCGATCACCTGCACGAAAGAGATATTTACATCGACTTCTTCATCAGTACTGGATTCCTGAATTGTTCGCCTGGGAACAAGTTGAAGACCGTCAATCGATGGAGAAAAGGTCTGAAAAGAAATAACAAAACCTTGGTCTCGTGATCCTAATTGCACGGGCAGGAAAAAGTCATGACACAAGGAGTGCTAACAACTCACCAAAGAAACGACTGGGGATTGTACGTCATTTGCTAACATCTTGTAGTCCTTACTTCTGGGTGCTCCGCCCCGAAGACTTTCTTCCATTTCCGAGGAGTCTACATTGATCTGAAACCTCACTACACGATCATCCTGTTGTATAGTTGATGAAATAACCAGGAGTACAACTCAGTATGAAGGATCTCTCACCATCACTCAGAGGTCCCAGAAGTACCATTTCTTGAAGTTGCACCCGCGGAGATGTCATCCCTGGAAACATCATCTTTGAAAGTGTCATCATGGGAGTCAGTCATTCTTGAAAAGTGGATGTGACAGATGCATAACATTCAGCGCATCATTCAAAGCGCAGGATTCAACAAAACAACGAATCATGGAATAAAGATGCTCACATCAGCGTCTGCAAAAATGGTAACTTTCAACTCTTACATGTTTACGATTCCACTAACAATACATGAGTTAATACTTCAAATCTTTCTTGTTCCTTCAAACCTGCTAAGACGAGAAAAATTCTGACATGATTTTCATAAAACCGTGAACAACCCACGTAAATTTTACAATGTAAACATTCACTGGTTTCTCAAAATATGGACAGACGTCCATTCTACGATTGTGAAAACTCACATATAGACATTGTTTTACCATGTATAATGGTCTCCATTCAACAGTTGTTCAAAATCAAAACATGATTTTACAAACTATATAAATATTTAACGTGAAACTCACGTAAATTTGGAAAATATATCTATATATTTTTGCTCCCTCGCACGAGCATCTGTCTCTGAAGCAAGAGTATATTCTCAAAGATTTCTGAAAGCTCGAGATAATTTTTTTTCATGAAAGCTCATAAACAAAATTTTATTACTAACAAACGCACGTCTATTTAAAAAAAAAAAAAAATTCTCTCGTACGAGCATCCACCTTTAAAACGAGAGTTTATTCCACTTTGTGAAATCTCACATATTTAAAAAATAAAATTTTGTTTTTCGTGAAAGCTCATAGACAAAATTTTTATCATTAGACTCAGGTCTATTTTGTTGTTTCTTAAACTAACGAACGAACGAGCGTCCGTGCTAAAACGGATTCCTTTCTTGGGCCCGGCCCGCGAATCCTAAACGACCAAGGTTCCATCACCAAATCAGCGGTGCTACCACTTTATGCTCATCAAACGATGCTCTATCATGCCACTGAGATCTTCATTCAAGTCATGGTATGCTCGTACTATCAAAATCCGGTAACGTCTTAACTTACGACTAAGTTCAATTACTTATATTGTTTATGACCGGAAAATCACCATTCAATGCTGACTGAGGAACACGGCTTTCCTCACTAAGCAGGGGACTTAATGTAGATGGTGGATTTTCGACAAAGTCTAAAATCGTAAACCCATAATTATACGAACTCCTGATCCAGCAATCATATGTGAGTATTGAGACATGGGTCTCTCATAGAATCCCCTGACTGAGAATACTTTCTCTCAGAGTACATGCAGATATGTAGTCTCTCGGCTGGACAACGGCATATCTTATGAATACTGAACACTTCAGTAATTATTTCTATATAGAATCACGAGATTGACGGCTCCTAGACAGCTTGCTCTGCTAGGATAGAACGATAACGTCTTCAGGATACAAACAACGAGTTTCTCTGACTATATAAAAGATATGAAGCTCCAGCAAGCTCATGACAGAATAATTAATGATCCTAGACAACTTGCTCTGCTAGTATAGAGCCATAAGTTAATTATTCCTAAATTCTTGGATTCATCCACTGAATTTCCGAAAATATTCAAATATTTTCGGAGTATTTCGTTACTTCAATCTATGGTTCTTCCCAGCAGAATTCCATGGGTTAGTAATAAATACTCAACGCACGGGCATGTGATCTACCTCTGAGTAAGCCCCGGTTCAAAAGGTGCAAGTGTACTCAACGATGGTATACTAACAATCACCGCACGAACGAGTATTTCAAAATACGACGAAACGATAAATCTATGCAAAATAGGAAAGAAAATAATAAATAATTAAAATATTGACCAAGGCGCCAAGGGATTGGGCTCATCGACCGGCCGGCCGTGCCGTGGCCAATCCCTTGTCAGTTTTATATTTTATCATATTTTTTGTTATTTTCCTTGATCTTATGAAAATCCTTTCATTTGAACAAATATCCTTCGTTTTGAGGAAACTCCTCAGTTTCATGGTGTTTCCTTCGCACCAAGGAAATAATATAAAATTGGGAAAAACATTGTGGGACCGTGATTATTGGCCAACCGGCCATGCCTTGATCCCGGCCGGCCCCACACCTCATGGTTCCTCATAATTTTATTATTATTTCCCTAATCTCATGAAAACTCCTTCATCTCATGGTATTTTCACAAGTCCATGAAAAATAATATAAAATTAGAAAAACTCATGGGACCGGGCCCCAGCCGGTCCCACACACCCCTTTATTTTATTATTATTATTTTAAAATTTCCTTTATCCCATGAATTCCCTTGATTTCATGGTATTTCTCTCAAATTAAGAAAATTCCTTCAAATCATGGAAAAATACACGGAAAATACATAAAAATTAGGGAAACTCGTGGGACCGGGCCCAAGCCGGCCAAGCCATGCCCTAGCCGGTCCCACACGCCATTATTTTTATTATTTTAATATTATTTTCTTCCTTGATCCCATGGAAAATCCTTCACTTTAAGGAAACTCCTCAATTTCAACAAAATTCCTTGATTTCATGATATTTTCATAAAATCATGAAAAATATTATAAAATTAGGAAAAGGCACCATGAGACCGTGGTCACTAGCCGGCCGGCCATCCTGGCTTCAGCGGCCCCACACCACATTGTTCCTTCATTTTATAATTATTTTCCTTCATCTCATGAAGTTTCCTCAGTTTCAGCAAAACCCTGATTTTGTCATATTTTCTCAAATGGTTGCTCAAACGCACGCCAAAAAATATCAAAATTCTCAGGACTGAGACACGGACACCCTGGCGATGTGAGCATGTTACCTTGACCGACCAAGGTTGGCTCTTTGGCTTGCAAGAAGCCGGTCCCACGTATTTTCACGATTTGACCTAATTTGCACAATTGCACGTATTAGGTCCAAAACTCTTCCAAATAATTTTGGAATTTCATGAAGTGATCATCATTCGATCCCACGACCATCCAGGTCCGGTTTCATGACCCCTTGGTCGGTCTCTCACCTCTCCATAATTAATTAGGTTTTATCACCTAAGGCTCGGACGAGCATTTTTCGAATAAATGATTAAACCAGCATTTAATCATTCTTTCATCAACAAATAACCAACTCTTCAAGAGATATTGGTATTTTGCTCACGCGAGCATATGGACGCTACATAATCGACCCACGGTTTCATGTAGCCGTTCCTCCTTCATTCCATGGTTAATTCTCAAATAAACCATAAATTGGTCATCAATTCATCACATTAGGGTTTCTGAGTCCAAGGATCATAATTCTCGACTCGAACACTAATAACTTTACGACGATCTCATGATCAGTATTCTTATTTATTATGCTCGGTTCAACTAACAATATACTAATTAATGTTTTATTTTGGTCACGCTACCAATAATTCATTAGACGAGCAACACTTGCTCAGTGAGTAATATTTGCTCAAACCAAGGAATATTGGTTCAACCCTCAATATTCAACAATTCATCGAATGAGGAATACTTGCTCACCTCAACGTGAGAATTATACCTCTGTCTCAACAGACACGTTCAATTCATGAGTCTCAGAGCATTTTGCAAAATCATATTCAACTCAGCAAATACATGGACTTATCATCTCATAAAGTCATGAAGTAAACAACTGACTAATTAACCACGAGACGTCAATCGTGTCACATGGGGGGATATCAACTAGGGTTTTGGTATGGTGGTCTATGGCACATGTGTTCATACACATGATGGAATGTGAGCAATTCGTGCAATCGATTGAAGGAGTTAACAAAGCAGTGGATGGAAAATTGACCAAGTCTCCACACGATGAGCAACTGGTTTCAAAAACGATTTCCATTTCCCCACTCTTTGATTCCATCAACTGTCACACTTCATGGGATCATGGTGTCTACAATTCCAGCAATATAAATAAGTATCTGAAATCATGATTGAAGGAACAAGAATCTCACGTCTCACAGACAACACGAGATCAACACCTTATCAATTGAGCAATTACTCTCAACTGAGAAACTTCAATCATTCAGAACTTATCTTATTCAGAATACACAACACACTCAATCTTTGATGACCAGTGATTCCACACATTTCTCAGCTTCCCTCCTACATATCAACCCATTCTCTCTTGTGACTGAATTTACTCTGGAACGATCATTGTCTTGGTTTAGGCCGGAGTACTACAGATTGATCTCTCGAATTCAAAGCACTCCCTTCTTGCAGTGCATCTGTGTGAGGTTGAACATTTTGCTCAGTTCAAGGAGTCTCCTCCGTACGGTCGTCTCCTCAATCCCGTGAAAACCAGCAAATCGTTTTTCCCCATCTACACAAGCTTATCCTGACACAGAAAATTTATTTTGTAGTCATTATGGTAGCCGACTAATAATATTACGTGTAATACTATCTTGGAGAGGAGAGTAACCTAATTACGCGAAATCTCTTACGTTCGCTAGTTTAAAGACTTCTGTGGGATCAAGAAGCGTCTAGATAGTGTCTTTGGTGGGAAGCTAGAATTTGAATTATTTTTATTTTTTGATAATTGATTTGATTAACTAATTGTTGTTAAATTTTAATTGCACCTAGTTTGATTATTCTTGAGAGCCTTGTCGTCCGACATAAGGCCACTCAAACTAGATTAAAGATTTACGGTAGTTCATATTTGTTTTTAGATCTGGCCATAGACTTGTGATCATCCATTGCTAACAGACTCCGTTGTATGCGTGATCGATCATAAGTTGAATCAAGTTTGTTTATGTGGGTACTTTGAAGATATTGAATATTTGAAAACAAAAAGATTTCTTATTTGTTTTTGATCGATCTTCTATGATTTACTTTGTGTACACACTTTCTCGGCTGGGATCCGACTTAGCTTAGTTTATCTTTTGATATTGATATACATCTTATTGCTAGTCATACATATCGACAATCTATCATTTGGTGGTCTTCTTCAGGATCCGAATCCGGTAGGTTGTAAACCTAAATCCGATTTTCTTGATAATCTAGATCTTGGTTGATCTAAATCGAACAAAGGAGTTAATTAGATTTAACGGAAGAACCTTTATTTGACTCAACACAAATATTGGATTTACTTCTTGAGATTGATAGAGCAATTACCGAATACAAATTAGTCGTTTTTTATTTTGGAACACGATCCAAATAAGTTGAGTGCAAGAAGTCTTCACGACTGGTGAAGCAACTTAAGATAGTGGAAGTCTTTTAATCCATTCATAACATGCATACAACTTGAATAGACCTTGGTGCTTGACTTACATACCCACAACAAGGTTGTTGGTATGTATGTATTCTCTAGAATATTCATCATAGCGAATGAATTAGTTTTGATTATATCCCATAAATGATGGGAAACTATAATAATGTTGATGAGGCTGAAAACCATAATCATCCTTGTAATATGCTCATTCTATAACAAGCACATGATTTTTTTCTTCTCATAACTATGTCAACAACTAAAAAGCTAAAATAAAAAGAAAAAACAAAACTAAAAATCAAAAACAAATAACAACATGTTGCATCCCCGGCAGCGGGGCCAAAATTTGATGTGTGTCACATTAAGTCAAAATTAATATTATTTTCTCACTACTATATATATGTTATGAAGCAAGGGTAAAAAATGATCGTTCCCACAAAAAGGTCTAGGTTATTACTTGTATCCGATAACTTATCAAGAAATAAGGGGGATATGTTGGTTTCTATAAACTAAACTAAGCTAATAACGAACGAGAAAAGTAAGCAAGTAAATAAGAAAAAAGTGGATATATTGGGTCAAGGATTTCATTTTCATTCACAAACACATTATTGTGTTTATTTAATCACTCATAATATCCCTAGAATATTTTGATCGCAAGAATATTCCGTAAATTTCCTCAAATCATCAACTAACGCATTAAAAGATGTGAACAAAATTCTTCCAGGAAAACAACCTAACATGTAAAAGTACCAATAAAGTTTAATCTCAGAGGAGCATTAAGATTTATGAAATGAGGCTAAACAATACAGTCGAACGTGGAAAGCACACTAATATGATTTAACAAAGGTCACGATTCACTTGTGATTACTAGTACATATCACTTGTGATATAACTACAATTATGCTACTTGTACTCAAGGTGTATCATCTTTACATATAATAACACTAATGTTTATGGGTGAAAACTATTTTTGCTGGTTTTGGTAATTTGGGGTGTGTGGATGAGAAATGAATCTAAACCCTAAACAAATGCACTGCACGGGAGTGCTTGTGATTCGAGAAATCAATCTGTACAACTCCGACCTAAACCAAGAAATGGACGTTCTAGACTTGCTTCGGTCACAAAGTGAAGGAGATGGGGTTGATCTTGGGGAGGGAAGCGAAGAAGGTGTTGGCTGTGTATGACTTGTATCAGAAAGATGAACTGGCTTGCAGAATGTAAGCTATCAGTTATGGTGTTTGGTACGATTATATCAACACTTGGTTTCTGTTGTCTTGTTCTTTCTTGGAAATAGGGAGGAGAACCTATTTATACAAGTCATTGAGCCTAACCCACGTCTCTCGTGAGAAGTGGAGAAAGTTGAGTGATGGAGTAGTGGAGTTGCGTGTGTCAGTGTCACACGATCAGTCTTTCCCACTTCTCCCATCATCACTAACCGTCCATGTCTTCCTGACACGTTCTTGTGATGGCGCGTTGTGCGCTGCACGCTGTAAACCGCCAGACCAATACCCCAGTAAGTATCCCCCAGTTTGTGACATGTTTGATGTCTCGAATGTGTGGATCGTGGGACCCACAAAAAGTAGCATGTGATGCTAAATTAAATAACTAAGTTATTTAGGAAGTCGATACTTGCGAAGTATCGTGTGTATTTTATGCAGGTAATGCATCGAATATATTCAACATGTGTGAAGCATCGCTGTTTTAGGCTTAACGGAGTAAGTCGCGGTAAAATAGCATCACGTCCAGCCATCTTCGAGTGATCGTTTGGAGGTTGTACAGGTAAGTCCTGACTTGGCCGATCACTTTGTGTGGAAGAGTAGTGTAAGGTGATCGTGGTGATGCCTCATTGGTCGCCTAACTCCTGTCCTAGGCTGTCCGTCCAAGCTGGTGAAGTTGGACGGACGAGATGGCTTGCGACCTACATCTGCGACCGTCGTCTTAGGGTTTAGGAGGTGCTTGAACACCAACCTTTAGCTTGGTCGAATCCAAGGATGGGACACGTTTTTGGCAGGGCCGGTTGGGCGTGCGTGTAGACGGCATGCTGGTGTAGGTGTCTGTACCTCACTGTCCCATGGAGATGCGATCTAAGCCACTCAATTTGTCTGGAAAAGAGGAGCAGCTGAGATTGATTTGCGACAGAAATCCCATGCCGCAAAGGAATTGAAGACCGCACGTCGTGCCTACTTCGGGAGCGCGTTTCGAGACGACCAACCATGGTCGGTCTTGGACGATCAGTCAGGTATGTAGGCGGGCCCATGGTGATTGTGTTGACATGCTCTAGGCCCTTTGAGTCTACATCTACACCCTCCATCTATGCCTGCGAAGATGGATGGTTGAGACTGATTTGCGACACATGTGATGTGCCGCAAACCCTAATTAGGGTTTCACGTCCACGCTGCTTTGGATGGACGAATTTGCAAGCCACGCTTATCTTTTGGGGAGGACGACCATGTGGGGCCCACGTTGGGACGGTGGTGAACACGTCAATACATGCCTGGTGGCTATGGGTCCGATCTAATCCATCCAATCATGCCGGTGAAATTGGATGGTCGTGATCAATTTGGGACTTTTGGTGGAATTTCCTGTGACCCTCAATTCTTCACGCTGACATAACTTCGGACAAACGTATATTGCAATCTGGTCAGGTTAAGGAAGAGTCGGTCATGCAGGTAGGAAGAAGCTTCGTCGGTGTACACCATGGCGCTTGTTCGACCGGCTTTGGGCTGATCCACGCCGTCCAACCACGCCGGTGAAGTTGGACGGACGTGATGAACTTGAGACTGCCATAGGCGGCCTTTTTTTGTACGATTCCTCCAAGCTGCTTCATACCAGTCTGGACATCCAACTTCAGGCTGGTGTTCGGTGGTAGTTTGGGAGGCATGGTAGGTATTCGACCGACCAGGGCATAAGTGGGCCTGCTGGTGGTCATTAATGTAGTAGCATGCTCCTGCTGAGGATCGTCTAGGCTGGTTAAATCGTACGACCGACTTGTGTGGCCGTGATTGTTTCTGAGACTGATATGGATAGTCCAGATTCAAATATGTTTAATCGGGATAGTATAACACACCGAGATATGTAGCATGTACGAGTATTTCGTGCATACCTCATTATCAACGTTTAGAGATTCATGTTACTCTGCTGAGAGCAAAACTCAGTCGTCATGCCGCACTAATAATGAGAGTTCAGGGGAACAGGAAATACAAGGCTAGTCATGTAGTAATTGATAACGCTATAAATTCACAGGGTATAAGAGATTGTTGCTACATGCTCCAACCTGGATGAATTAGTAAAGTGGAGAAGTATTCATCACTTATCAGTGGCTCTATCCTTTGCAGGATGTCAGTGCATAATTTTTGACTTTTTACAATTTTAGCCTTAAATGAAAATCCACCATCAACATTAAGTCCCCTTCCTAGCACATAATGGTTACACTATTGTGGGGTAGGCACGAGATGGTGACAAATTTGTATACTAAAATTACCAAGCTAGAGTAAATACATATTTACCGCATAAACATCGCCAGGTGGAGCTGGTCAAACTAGGGTTTGGGAGAAAAGCACGACTTGCTCGGCGTTGAGACCTCAGGATAAGCTCTGCTGTAGCTGATTCGGTCTTTCTTAGGGTTTTCTTCAACATGTATGCGGGGTTTAAAACCGTCATTCATTGATAAGCTTTTCTTGCAGAAACTTTATCTCTTCAACATGTCGAACAACAACAGATCATTTTCTTCGTATCACCCAGGATTTTCTGTTAAACGCACACGCCCATATGAGGTTCAAGATGAACAGTTTTGCGATGACTCTCCTGTTCGTGCTCGCCGGAAGGCCGTACCAGTTCGTTCTCCCCCCTTTTTGCAGAGACGCCCATGTATGACAGTGGTCGATGATGATGATTTAACCAGTCTTCTTCCTTCAAATTCAAACACAACCACCCCTGCTGACCTCGATGATGCAGATTTAGGTATCTCGTCTTACGAATATCCCAACGCAGGTCTTCCATTCGATATTCACATGAAATGTTTGTCTTCCAGCTATCGAACCATCGACGGATTCTTGGTGCGGAAGGAGTTTGTGCCTTTATACACAAAAGTATGGAAGAGGTATGGCCATATTGCAACCAGGAATGTAGTTCAACACTGTGCATCTGCTTTGGTTACTACGGTGAACTGCCTTCTTCCCCTGATTGCCGAGATGGAAGGTATCTCCATCCGTAACGTTGCCAAATCAAAATTTGAAGAGTGGGAGAACATGGTGTCTACCTGTGAATCGATGGGATTCAATGTGGGTTGGCTACGGCAGCGTCTTGACATCATCAAGGTTGATCGATCCGGCATCCTTGCGAACGTAGTTCCTGCTGCGAAGGCTATCTTGGAAGAAGAAAAGGCTCTGGACGCTGAATCGGAGAAGGTGGAGCAGGCAGTACAGAACTTGAAGAATAGGACAGAGAGATATCAAGCTAGGTTGAAGATGATGCTCTCAAGGAACTATAACCTGCTGGACGGCCTCTTCTAAGCCGCATTCAGCTGTATTCTCTTATTGTTAATGACGTTCATGTCAAGAAGATTTCTGAACATCTTTGTGGAATAGATTGTATTGGTTTTTGATTGGTGAAAATGGGTTTTTTCATTAATGTAAAATTGATAATTCGAACATGTAATGAAAATAAATGCCTGTATTGTTGTGTCATGAGACAGAAGCGGACAATGATCAAGCATGATATGCCTTGAGCCATTTTCCATTGATGACTGCTTCTAACTTTCCCCCGTCCACCTTGATGATCTTGTAGTAGCCGGTACTATAAGCCTTAGTGATTGTATAAGGACCTTCCCATTTCGGTGAGAATTTTGGTGTAGACATGTCTTGCTGGATGTGCTTGGACGTCTTCAAGACCAAATCTCCCACTTTGAAAACACGTGGTTTCACAGTTTTGTTATACGCACTGGAAATTCTATTCCTAAACACCTGAATACGTTCCTCTGCTTTGCTTTTTCTGAAATCCAGAGTGTCTAACTCAGCTACTCTGGAGTTAGATGCTCCAGCCTCGTTCCAGTGGACCCCGGTTGCTGCTGCAATCCTGGATGATGGGATTTTGATCTCTGCTGGAAGATTTGCGTCCCCACCATAAACAAGTGAGTATGGAGAAACTCCAATGGAGCTTCTGGGTGACGTCCGGTATGCCCATAGCGCCATTGATAACTGGTTGTGCCATTCTCTAGGATTTTCATGTACTGTTCGACTGATAATCCGGATCAACGTCTTGTTGGTACTCTCAGCTTGTCCGTTTCCTTGAGAGTAGTAGACAGTGGAGAAGACCTGCTTAGTTCCATATTCTTCAAGTAACTCTCATACCTGTTTGTTGACGAAGGGAGTGCCATTATCAGTTATAATATGCTTAGGCACACCAAAACGACAAATGATATACTCTTTAATGAAAGACGCAATTGTTGCTCCTGTAGTTCCTCGCAGAGGAATGGCCTCCACCCATTTAGTGAAGTATTCTGTTGCGGTTATCATATATTCGTGCTGCTTCGATGATGGCGGATTGATTTTTCTGACAATGTCCAGTCCCCAACTGTAAAATGGCCATGGACTGCTTATAGAGTGTAAAGGGGTGGAAGGCGCGTGAACAAGGTTCCCATGAATTTGACATTTGTGGCAGCTTTGAACAAAATCAGATGCATCGTCCTCCATGGTCGCCAATAGTATTTCTCGTGTATCTTGAGAAACAGTTTCCTCTTCCCTTGATGTTCCATTCGTGCGTTTCCTTCAGCATAACCGGGATTTCTGTCCCAGCCAGGCACCTCAATAGATCACCTCCGAAGCTCTTGCGATATAAGATCCCTTCGTGAAATATGAACCGCTTGGCCTTTTGCTGACAGCATCCTTTTGACTAGCAGGAGTTGCCCCGTCGCGAAGATAGCTAATGTGAGGCTCTCTCCAGTCCCCAGTGTGGTCCACACTAAAAACCTCCAATTGGTGTGGCGGTGCTTGACAATTTTAGTAGGACTTCTGAAGCAGTCGGGATTGAGCCTCCATCTCTGGCCAGTAATAGCCCAGGCGTTGAAGTCGTCGGTAAAGTGTTACCACCAGTGATTGTCCACAAATTTCATTATGAACGCGGTTAAGCTGTAGTTGTGCTTCATCATCCCCAAGACATCTCAATAGGGAACCATCCGGGTTTCAATGATATAACATACCATGAAGCATGAAGAAGTTCTGCAGGGTTTTGAGACTGACCTTTCCTTGGGAAAGTGAGCTGCTGAGCTCCTGAATGATCGGAGTTCGCCAATCGCAAATCTTGGTGTCTTTGTATTGTGACAACCATGTTGATTCTATGGTTCTCCTCTTTATTATCAGGGTTTCTTCCAAACCTTCGAACTTCAATTTGGACGCCAGCGTGGCTAGACAATCGGAGTGTTCGTTGTTGCTGCGACAAACATGGATTATGGTTGCATCGGCAAAGTAGTTTAGTAACCTTTGTGCTTATAACCGGTATGGATCTAGCGTTACTTCCTTCAATGCGTATACTCCATTCATCTGGTTCACCAGTAACTTGGAGTCACCTCTTATCTCCAGACGCGTGACTCCTGCTTGCTTGGCTATTGACAGCCCTATGAGGAAGGCTTCATACTTCGCTGAGTTGTTGATGCATTGGAAGTCCATCTTGAAGGAGTATGAGAATACTTCCCCAGTTCGGGATACTAAGACCACGCCCGCTCCTCCGGTGTTATTGCAAGGGGTGGCAGAGCCGTCAAAATACAACAACCACACTTCTTCATCGAGAACATAGATGTCTGGAAATTCTCCAGTAAGATCCTCGTGTAGCCCCGTAGTGCCTTCTCCAAGGAATGCTGCTAGTAAGTCTGTGATTGCTTTCCCCTTGATAACTCTAGGCGATGCACATGTTATGTCCATCTCTGACATTTGGAAGCCACTTGGTTGTCCTTCCCGTTAGGACTGGTTTTGAAAGTAAAAACTTTGCAGGATCAGATTTAGATACGAGTACCACCTTGTTGGACAGTAGGTAATGCCTAAAATTATGAATAGAATGGATTAGAGCTAAACATGCTTTCTCCGCCTTGGGATATCTGAGTTCAACATCTCTTAATATTCGGCTGAAGTAGTATATGGGACGTTCGATTCCCTCGTCGTCCTCTTGAGCGAGCAAAGCCCCGACATCGGTATCACTGAAGGCAGTGTAGAGACACAGCGGCTTCCCTTGTACGAGAGACTTCATGATGGCTGGAGATGACAGTATTCGTTGAATTTTTCGAAACGCTTCTTGTTGGGTTGCGGTCCAGACGAAGCTGGCTCCTTTCTTCAGCAAGGGGGTGAATGAGGCAATAAGTTAGGCCAGACCAGGTATAAATCGTCAAATGTAGTTCACCTTTCCCATGAAGCTTTGGAGTTCCTTCAAAGTTCGTGGAGGCGGCATCGTGAGGATGGCTTGAGTCTTGGACGGGTCTACCTTGATCCCTTCTGCAGTTACTTGGAATCCTAATTATTTGCCTGAAGAGACAACGAAGCGCATTTCAAAGGGTTCATCTTCAATTTGTATTTTCGACACCTCTTGAAAACTTGCCGTAAGACTCCGGTGTGGTCTTCTCGAGCTCTTGACTTGACCACAATATCATCTACGTAGTCTTCTACTTGTTAATGCATTATGTCGTGGAAGATTGCCGTCATAGCACGTTGATATGTTGCACCGGTGTTCTTTAAACCGAATGGAATAACGGTATAGTAGAAATTTCCAAGGGGGGTTCGAAAGGCTGTCTTACTTGCATCGTGTTCATACATCCTTATCCGATTGTAGCCGCTGTAACCATCCATGAAGTAGAACATGCCGTGTCCACTAGTGGTGTCCACTAACATGTCGATGTTGGGCAGAGGAAAATCGTCCTTGGGGCAGCACTTGTTCAAGTCTCTGAAATCTACGCAGCACCGGATCTGTCCGTTTTTCTTCTTTACTGGTACAACATTAGGTTTGATGAAGCCGGCAGCTAGCAACTTATGAATTTCGTTTTTGATTTGCTCTTCCACTTCGTGTCTGAATTGCCTCGGAGACTATTTGATCGGCTTGGATCCAAGTATGACATGTAGATGATGGGTGACCAATTTTTTATCCATACCAGGCATTTCCTCATATGTCCAGGCGAATACATCTTGATACTCCTTGATAAGTTGGACAAGACTCGCGCGTTCGTCTGTGGACAAAGTCGAACTGATAGAAACAAGCCTGGGAGATTCTTCATTCGCGATGTTAACAGTCTCGAGCTCGTCAGTTGTGGAGTTGGTGCCATCTTGTATCTGTCGCGGAGCGTCCAATATCTCCTCTTGTGGCCCGTCGTTCTTAAAGCATTCATCTGGGCGGAGAGACTGGGTACCAGTCTCCCCTGCTAATTGCTAACAACGGTGTCGGTATATTGTTTTCCCCTTCTGATCACGGCTTGCCTCGAAAGCTCGTTCCCTCTTGGTGTGGACGTGGGTTGCGGTTTCACCTGATAAAGAAGAATGCCTGGTCAGCAAAGGTGCGTCGTGGTGGATAGCCCTCAATGATGCAAGTCGGTCCTCCTCCTGGATTGACGCCCACGTGGGGAGTGGGGTGCACAAGACTTTGTATGATCCTTGCCGCAGGGTTTCCCTTGGCTCGAACAGTTCCATTCCGCATATTGGTGCGTAGGGAGACAATGATGCAGGAATACGGATGACTTCCTTATTCAGCATGGTCTTCAGGCACTGGTGATACGTTGAAGAGACGACCTTATTGTCATGAAGCCACGGTCTCCCTAGTATCATATGATAGTCCGACTCCTTCTCTATGACTTCAAATTTTACTTTTGACTGAACGGGCCTTACTGATAAATTCAGATTGACATACCCGTATGTACTGGTCTGGTTTCCTTCAAAGTCTGTCATTGTGGTAGGTTGTCGTACGATCTTGCATGGGCAAACCTTGGCTTCCCTGAGAGTCTTGAGAGTAATCACATTCGAAAATGCTCCTGTGTCGATGAGGGCCCTCCTGAACTCTGAACCCTTGATGCGTGCGGTAACATGCAGGGCCTGGTTGTGACCTTCCTCCGCCATCATGTCGTCATCTATAAATTTGACATTATTTACAGATGTTTCCGATGCGTTTAGGACTTCTGGACGTGAAGGAGACAGGTGTACGTCCAGGGCTATCTGGTTAATTGCAGCAGACGTCTCCGTCCGCTGATTCTTCGAGAGGTGTAAAAGTTCACACAAACTTTCCACTAGAGATGCCGCTTCCTGATCCACTGGTCTCTGGTTCGTAGTAAAGCTGTTGATTTGAGAGGGACCAGTCCCCGGTGTAGTAGTCTCCGGAACGCTCATCTCTGATGTGATCTTGACGAGGAGATCAAGTACGCCATTTATCGCTTCCTTGATTATCTCCATGTTCTTCGTATGAATCTCTTGTACCCGCGCTAGTTCACTCAACGTTGGAAGTCTCCTGATTATACCATCAGGTACGCCGTTGGGAGGAGGGGTATCTCTGTTGGAGGAATCACCAGTATTTGAGGCCGTTGAGGCGGTCCTAAGACCAACCATTTTGAAACCGATCGAATGGTATTGAAGAAATTGACTTTACAACCGAGAGATTAACCTCCCACTGTGGTCGTCAATTGTTTATGGGTGAAACTATTTCTGCTAGTTTTGGTAATTTGGGATGTGTGGATGAGAAATGAATCTAAACCCTAAACAAATGCACTACACATGAGTGCTTGTGATTCGAGAAATCAATCTGTACAACTCCAGCCTAAACCAAGAAATGGTCGTTCCAGACTTGCTTCGGTCACAAAGTGAAGGAGATGGGGTTGATCTTGGGGAGGGAAGAGAAGAAGGTGTTGAGATTGTGGAGGTGTTGGCTGTGTATGACTTGTATCGGAAAGCTGAACTGGCTTACAGAATGTAAGATATCAGTTCTGGTGTTTGGATACGATTATACCAACACTTGGTTTATGTTGTCTTGTTTTGTCTTGGAAATAGGGAGGAGAACCTATTTATATAAGTCATTGAACCTAACCCACGTCTCTCATGGGAAGTGGAGAAAGTGGAGTGATGGATTAGTGGAGTTGCGTGTGTTAGTGTCACACGATCAGTCTTGACCACTTATCCCATCATCACTAACCGTCCATGTCTTCCTGACACGTTCTTGTGATGGCGCGTTGTGCGCTGCACGCTGTAAACCGCCAGACCAATACCCCAGTAAGTATCCCCCAGTTTGTGACATGTTTGATGTCTCGAATATGTGGATCGTGGGACCCACAAAAAGTAGCCTGTGATGCTAGATTAAATACTAAGTTATTTAGGAAGTCGATACTTGTGAAGTATCATGTGTATTTTATGCAGGTAATGCACCGAATATATTCAGCATGTCTGAAGGATCGCTGTTTTAAGGCTTAACGGAGTAAGTCGCGGTAAAATAGCATCACGTTCATCCATCTTCGAGTGATCGTTTGGAGGTTGTACAGGTAATTCCTGACTTGGCCGATCACTTTGTGTGGAAGAGTGGTGGAAGGTGATCGTGGTGATGCCTCACTGGTCTCCTAACTCCTGTCTTAGGCTGTTCGTCCAAGCTGGTGAAGTTGGACAGACGAGATGGCTTGCGACCCACAACTGCGACCTTCGGATTAGGGTTTAGGAGGTGCTTGAACACCAACCTTTAGCTTGGTCGAATCCAAGCACGGGACACGTTTTTGGCAGGGCCGATTGGGCATGCGTGTAGACGGCATGCTGGTGTAGGTGTCTGTACCTTACTGTCCCATGGAGATGCGATCTAAGCCACTCAATTTGTCTGGCAAAGAGGAGCGGCTGAGATTGATTTGCGACAGAAATCCCATGCCGCAAAGGAATTGAAGACCGCACGTCGTGCCTACTTCGGGCGCGCGTTTCGAGACGACCAACCATGGTCGGTCTTGGCCGATCAGTCAAGTATGTATGCGGGCCCACGGTGATTGTGTTGACATGCTCTGGGCCCTTTGAATCTACATCTACACCCTCCATCTATGCCTGCGAAGATGGATGATTGAGACTGATTTGCGACAAATGTGATATGCCGCAAACCCTAATTAGGGTTTCACGTCCACCCTGTATTGGATGGACGAATTGGCAAGCCACACTTCTCTTTTGGGGAGGACGACCATGTGGGGCCCACGTTGGGCCGGTGGTGAACGCGCCAATACCTGCTTGGTGGCTATGGGTCCGATCTAAGCCATCCAATCATGCCGGTGAAATTGGATGGTCGTGATCAATTTGGGACTTTTGGTGGAATTTCCTGCGACCCTCAATTCTTCACGTTGACACAACTTCAGACAAACATATATTGCAATCTGGTCAGGTTAAGGAAGAGTCGGTCATGCAGGTAGGAAGAAGGTCCGCCGGTGTACACCACGACGCTTGTTCGACCGGCTTTGGGATGATCCACGCCGTCCAACCACGCCCGTGAAGTTGGACGGACGTGATGAACTTGAGACTGCCATAGGCGGCCTTTGTTTGTACGATTCCTCCAAGCTGCTCCATACCAGTCTGGACATCAAACTTCAGGCTGGTGTTCGGTGGTAGTTTGGGAGGCATGGTAGGTATTCGACCGACCAGGGCATAAGTGGGCCTGCTGGTGGTCATTAATGTAGTAGCATGCTCCTGCTGAGGATCGTCTAGGCTGGTTAAATCATGCGGACGACTTGTGTGGCCATGATTGTTTCTGAGACTGATATGGACAGTCCAGATTCAAATATGTTTAATCGGGTTAGTATAACACACAGAGAGATGTAGCCTTCACGAGTATTTCGTGCGTACCTCATTATCAACGTTTGGAGATTCATGTTACTCTGTTGAGAGCAACACTCAGTCGTCATGCCGCACTAATAATGAGAGTTCAGCGGAACAGGAAATATAAGGTTAGTCATGTATTAATTGATAACGCTATAAATTCACAGGGTATAAGAGATTGTTTCTACATGCTCCAACCTGGATGAATTAGTAAAGTGGAGAAGTATTCATCACTTATCAGTGGCTCTATCCTTTGAATGATGTCAGCGCATAATTTTTTGGCTTTTTATAATTTTAGCCTTAAATGAAAATCCACCATCAACAACTAAACTAGCTAGCTATGTATATGATTACGAGTTCAACCAATTTGCCACTTGACAAAATAAGGAATCAAATCATACATGATGATATTTTTAGTGAAACATGAATGATAATTATGAAATAAAACTAATTCATTAAACTAAAAATCATGTTTTGTGAAATCAAACTAATCTTTAACCAATAATAGTAAACTAGCTACTCATGTTTATGGAGTTCGTAAAACGAATAAAAACAAAACTTTCATTTCTAAACCCTAGAAAAAATAAATAAAGAAGATATATTAAATATTGGATCCCTTTTATGTGAACAAGATTTTTTCTTTTGTAGCTTTTTTCTTTCTTCTTTCAAAACTAGGTTAAGCCTTCTAATTTTTCTTCTAGCCCAAAGTATTTGTCCATCTGCTATAATCCACCAAGGTCCATGAGTTAAAATAATCACTTTGGAATTTTTATGAAAAATTGGTTACCAGAGTGGTGACGTCAGTGACGTAAATTGGAAGGAATACTCCTTCTGGTCACCAGAATATACTGCTACCGGCAACCGAAGTCAACTAACTTTCAACTGTTGACTTCTAACGGTCCATGTGGTTAGGGTCAAAGAAACAAGTTAGCTGGCTTGACTCGGCTGTCTGGGTATTACTCACTGGGTCAAATCGGATCAGTGCCAGCTCACCGGACGGTCATCGACTCATCATACTTAACCGTTTACCGACTGTTTTTCCGACGAATTCAGACATTAATTTAGTCTTCTTCCTGCAATATTTTCACACCCTAACATACATGTTTTGTCCAATCTCAGGCCATTTCTCCTAGAATTCTATCCACATGAATTCATACCAATAGCAAGGGATGCACATGGGTCGGTCGGTTTGGGTTTCACCTAAAACCACCGACCGACCCACTAGTCCTCGGTTTTAAAATTTTGAACCACCCCCCTCCCCCCCCCGATATATCTCTTGGGTTTTAACCGCCCCACATCAGGTCGGTTGGGTTTGGGTTAAAATGCAGGTTTACCCAGTTTTTTTTTTTTTTTTTGCAGTAGTTCAATAATCGATTGATTCAATTCAGAGAACGAGTATATACGATTAAATCCATTGATTCAATTCATATAAATAATCATTGTAATTAATTTATTAGAAACCAAAATTTTACATATTTTTTAGTTAAAGATGAATTCGTATGTTGTTGTCGATTACAATTGATGAATTTATAGGTTGTTGAATCGAAGATGAATTGGTGATGAATTAAATCTTCGATGAAGTGGTGAGACTTTGAGATTGAGAATTGAGATGAGACTCATAGTGAAAGAAAAGAAGAAATAGAGAACTGAGGAATAATAATAAAAAAAAATGAACTGAAGTTAGAGAGAACAACATAGGTCTTTTAGGTTCTAGGGCATTGAAATATGGATACCTAGGATTAGCTCTCACCAATGGATGTAGCTATCGGGTTATTACGGACATGTTCGGTCGGATTTTACATAAACCATAGAACGAACCATCTATAACGGGTTTTCAAAATTAAAAATGCATACCAAACCGTTGGGGACGGGTACAGTTTAAAACGCGGATAGGTCGAGTTCGAATAAAAGGTTCCTTTTTCGTGTAGCTCTACTGGCAACATCGAACTACTCATCTTCCATGTCTTTGCTTGGCTCAAATTCAATCCCTAAAAATGTTATAGCATAGCTCGGTCGACCTAGCATGCGTTGCTATATCAAGCATGTTTGTCAATGTTCGTGTTCCAAACTATGAGTCTTGATTTCTAGTCTACATAGCTAAGTCTCGGACTAGGATAGAAAAGTGTTGTTGAGCTCAAGGACTTCATGACGATTCATCATACAACGACGAAGATCTACTCAAGGAACCGTGGAACTTCATCAACAAAAAGGTATGTGGAGACTTGAACTTATCTATCACTCAAAAGTCTATTTACTTTATCTCCTACTTCTTATGAGACAAAAGTCGTATGCTATATAGACTGGATCATACACATTTGATATTTCGAGCCGAGTATATCTCGCCTATCTATATCTCGAAATCATGTGTTGGTAAAGCGTTTCGCTTTGATCAGGTTTATCTTCACCTAGTGACGAAAGTCATAATGTTTCAATCACTTTGAAAATCGCTTTGACGAGAAATGGTGTAATAACTATATAACGTCCTCTAAGAATGTTTTAATGGTTGGAATGAGAGTTTAGGTCTATATAACCAGTGATGGATATAAGCATTGTGTGGTAACACATATGTGCATAAGTCATATTCCTTAATCCGAAGTTTGCGAACTTTGTTGATTGAGAGAAACCGGAGGAATTGGCTTTGCCAAGTCCGTGAACTCAGTTTGCGAACTCAGTCCGCGAACTGACGGAAGTTCTCTTACCGAGAATTTCTGCTGGGATTTTCAAAAACTCGTTTGTGTGTTTAGTCCGTGAACTGGCGGAAGTCTCTTTGCCGAGATTTTCTGCTGAGTTTGGAAACTCTGTCGGTTGCCTTAAGTCTGCGAACTTGTTTGCGAACTTGAGTGGGTTATGATCTAAAGATGTGCTCTGAACATGAAACTTAAATTACTAAGGAATGCAGTATGCAAACGGTGGCTATAAAGTTCATGAGCCGATTCAATCGAATCGAATCATCTTTATTTCAATTGTGTCTTGTGTACTTACATAAGATATCATATCAATTGAACAACTCTCTAACTAGTTCTTTTGAGTCAATTGAACTAGTTATGGTGAAGAAGAACAAGGTTAATATGAAATGCTCATATGGTTAACCTTTTGGGTTACTATGTTGAACCAACATACACGTATACGTTTGGGAACGGTTTTCACAAACCCAGTAAACGTATATCTCAAGTGTGTGTGACTAGCTAAGTTTTCGATCTAACTGTTGAGAAATATTATCTTGAATCTAAATCAGGTTTTCATCTAATGGTGAATATTGTTTGCTTTGTACCTAAGGAAAAATCCTGATTTGAAGACTATATAAAGGAGATATCTAGCATTGGGAAAAACTAATCCCCACACGTATGTGTGATACTAGTGCGCTCGCTAGAGTCGATTCTCCTCTAACCTTTGGGTTTCTTCTCTAAAACCAGGTTAACAACTTAAAGACTTCATTGGGATTGTGAAGCCAGACCGATACTACTTTTACCGTAGTTGTGTGATCTGATGGTGCATCTTCTATCGTACGAGTACAATCTTATTGATTGGCTTGATATCGTGAGATTTCTCCGATAGGCAAGATAAAGAAGTCACAAACATCTTCGTCTCACTGTTTGTGATTCCTTGACGTCCTCTTGTTTATACAAGTAAGACTGTTGAGAGGTGATTGATTAATCTAGGCTGTTCTTCGGGAATATAAGACCGGACTATCAATTGGTTCCTGTTCACCTTGATTTCATATCATAAGACGGAACAAAAACCTAGGGTTCTTCTGTGGGAGACAGATTTATCCTTTGATAGACTTTTCTGTGTTAGACAGATTTGTTTATTATCAAGTCTGCGATTTTGGGTTGCAACAACTCTTAGTTGTGGGTGATATCAGCTAAGGGAATCAAGTGCGCAGTATCATACTGAGATCTGAGGCGTAGGGAGTACAACTGTACCTTGAATTAGTGGGAGACTGATTGGGGTTAAATTATAGTCCAGTCCGAAGTTAGCTTAGAGTAGGATAGTGTCTGTAGCGGCTTAATACAGTGTGTATTCAATCTGGACTAGGTCTCGGGGTTTTTCTGCATTTGCGGTTTCCTCGTTAACAAAATTCTGGTGTCTGTGTTATTTCTATTTCCGCATTATGTTTGTTTATATAATTAAAATAATACAGGTTGTGCGCTTGAATCAATCAATTGGAAATCCGACCTTTGGTTGTTGATTGATATTGATTGATCCTTGGACATTAGTCTTTGGTACCGTCCAAGTATTCCTTGTGTTTTATTAGGACTCGCTGATTTCTATTAGCTTGAGTAATATCAAAAACAAGAGAGAGATATTAACTCATTGTGGTACTTTTTATCTAGATTGAGTCTGACTGTCTAGTTGATTCTCTAGCAAAGTATTTCGGAGTTAGTCCATACCAGATTGCTAAGCGAAATATTGGGTGGTGTTGTTAGACCCCCGCTTTTATCAGAGTAGGCAAACACGTTAAAGACCTTATAAGTCTGTGTTTGTAGCGATCTGATTATGGACGAGTCTATCTCTAATAACGTACCAGTTCATAAATCACCAGATGATTCTAAAAGATTGGATTCTCCTGAGAGAACTGTCATATCTAAGTCAATATCTAAACATTCTCTTGATGTAAAAACTGTTGATTGGGAAACTCTCCTAGAAGAACAGTTGGATGAACTTTCTGATGAAGGTGATTCAGATATTGATAGAGATGTTGATGAGGAAGTCTCAGAGTATGTTAAGTTTTTGGATTCATGGTAAATGAAGAAGATTACAACTTCTCATGTATCACCTCTTCTGATTCCTCTCCGTCGAGAAAACAAGAATTGAGAAGATGTTACGCATGTGTTTATTTTTCGAATCGTTCTTGCGAATCGATCGTCAAGAATTCTGAGGAAAACCTACGTATGAAGTCACTTGAATGTGATAATCTTTATCAAAATTACTTTTTGTTAGAAGAGAAAATTGCAGAATCTAAAGAAAGGTTTAACTCCCAGCAAACAAGTTTTGACGACAGAGAAAATGCTCGAGAAAAACGCCTTGAGGCTGATTTAGCTGCTGCTCTTGATAAAATCAAGATGTTGGAAGATGAATTGAAAAAGTTCAATACTAGTTCAAGAAAATTAACCACTATGCTAGGAGCAAGTAAAAATCATCGTGATACACGAGGATTGGGCTATAAGGGAATAGATGCTCCAAGTACTAGCAAAGAGGTAAAATTTGTCAAGGCTAGTGATTCTTCTCAAAAAAAGGTTTCAACTGATGGAAAAAGTGAAATACCTTCACCGGAAGTTAAGGTTCAAAAGAGCAAAGTTTATCAACCTCCAAAGTTAGCACACACGGATCGAGGTAAGAACATTCCTTATGTTTGCCACTATTGCGGAAATAAAGGTCACCTGAAAAGGAGATGTCGTTTCCGTATAAGGAATGAGAAACTTCATGATGTTCTTGTTTGGGCATCACAAGAAGTTGTGAAGCCAAGATCATACGTTAATACTGATCCTCTTAATGTTACAGGTTGTAATTGTCCAACCTTTAGGCAAAGGAATCAGTGCTATGATAAACCTAGATTTGCCTACAAACGTCGTACAAATCCTTTTCATAACCCTAATGGTTATCAAAAGGATAACTTCGTAAAGACGAAGACAAGATCCGATGCTCCCAATTGGAGAAAGACTAACTTGCAAAAGAATAGTCAATCCAATTCTCTTCCGAGAATTCTAGAAGAGAGTGATGGGAAGAAGGTTCCGACTGTTCCTAAACGCACTCAGAAGTGGATACCGAAGAAAGACAATGATGTTTTGAGTGTGAAAAGCAATGATCTTCCAGAAAACTCCATGACTATGGAAAAGGCAGTATCCATGATGTTGGAACTTAACAAGTTTTTTGGAAAAATGGAATTGGATGTGAAAGGTTCTAAAATTGATCTCTTTCATGATAATCCAAAGGTCACTTGTGGTGAGCAAGACTTTGTTCACCCAAACGCAACTTGATTGTGTTGGAAGTGCATCCTCACCAAGGAATGCCCTGCTTTGTATACGGTGAGGGAAGCACAAGAATTGGGGCACACATATTATGTTCGGTAAGACGGTAGAATTCGATTGGATTCATCTGAAAAGGTATGTCTATAAACTTGATCAAGATTTGTACTTTTATTATCTTAGAGAACGTATAATGATTCACATACCTTTCTTATCGTTCTTTTCTACCTAACTTGATCTGTGTTTAAGGTTCTTAAATGTTTAGGTTTGAAAATAATAGTTCGTGATGTTTGGACTACATGGTACACCTACCAGGTATGCATAGCATATTTTAAAATCAAAATCCAGGGGTTTAAGTTCGCGGACTTGAAAATTCGTTTGCAAACCCGTATGCATACTCGACGTCGATATTCGGTAAACTTGTTTTGGACGTATCTTCCTCGTCCGAACTCGGAATGACCTCATTCTTTTTGAATTTTCTTCCTATTTGAATTCTCTTCAAAATGGAGATGAGAAACTTTGAATTTGGATGATTTAAGATTGGTATTTTTCCTGTCTCTTGTTTTTGAGTGTTTTGCTCCGTTTTGTTGCACTTGTTCCACTTCTTGGACTTGGGCACTTGGATTCTTGGAGTACTACTCTTCTAAGATAATTCGTAGCTTTTACAAGAATGTTGTTGGTGAATCACAAAGAAGGAAGTTCAAGAATGGAAAGTAGTACGCAGTGCTATGGAATTCTTGAATGTTCACAATCATCCTTTGTGAACTATGGTGCATAGTCGTTATTGACTTTGTATGTTCTTCTTTGATTAAGAAAATCTTTTTATACGCCTTTGGTAGATATTATTAGTATAAATCCATGCGAAAAAGATTGATTCTACCCTATAAGGACAAATCATCTTGTATGTGCATTACGAGTTTGTCTTGTTGCCTAGAAAACTTCTTATGAGAATGTGTTTTTATTTTTGAGAAGGATTACTAGAGTTTGGAATAGCCATTATTGTGATTACACATTGCTATGTCCAACGGTTTCATCTTCTTGTTTTTAGATTTATTGGTTTAAATTCTAAAAATATTTGGAGGATGATGTTTTTGCAGTATTTAATCTTTATGATTTGTTATATTGCAACTTTTTATGGGATATGTATTGTTTGCGTCCGTGAACTTGAAGGTCCCATATGTTGTCAAAAGTAAAGTCGTTCATAAATTGGTATTCATATTGATGAAAGGACGAATGTACTTTTGACAAATACAAAAGTTATGCCTATGCAGTCATGTATTTGATGGAAAATAGGATAAAATATTTTGTGTGACAAGGATAAAGTATATTATGTCGTTATGCAAATAGTGATGGAAAGATAGAATATATCCTTGTATGTATTCCACAGTAATGATCATCACTGATCCATATCTTATGTATTACTGTGAGGCTCCGTAATGTGTCTTATGTCGAGCACGATACAACGAAGTTGATTAATTTGATTAGCTTTGTTGGTTATTCTGTAAGATACTTTATGTTGAGCATCTTTGATCTAAATTAATCATCTTGGTTGGTTATTTAGTTATTTGCTCCGAAAGTCTTCTTTTGTCGAGCAAAACAATTGACAATTAAATTGATTACTTCTGTGATTAGTTTGGTTGTGTATTCCAATTAGATTAATTATAGGTTCTCTTGTAATTAGTCTAGTTGAGTATTCATATATTCCACAAGTCCTTGTGTTGAGTATATGAACGGCTATACTAATCATGTTCTATTGGTTAATGTAGTCGTATATTCCGTAAGGTTTTCCTTATGTTGAGTATGTGAACGATTAAGTTAGTCATTTTCGTATGATTACCTTAGTCGTTGCTCTGTAAGTTTACTTATGTTGAGCACAATCAATTAAATTGATCACTTTTGTGGTTTAATTTAGTTGCGTATTCCAATTAAATTAGTCATGAGTTTACTTGTGATTAATTTGATTGAGTTTTGGATATAGAAAATCGTTCCAATGGTTTTTGGTGTCCATTTAAAAATCCTTCTTTTCTTTTGAATTAAGGTCGCTCTTGTTGTTCTTTCGGGAATGACATCAAATGGGGGAGAGTTCTTTTGAACTTGTGCTTAATGGAAATATCTTGCGGGGTGTGCGTCTGTGGAATTTTATAAAGGTTATCTTGTATCTTAAAACTCCTTGATGAATGCATTTAGATTCGGCTTTATGATTGCATCTAAATTAAGTTCGTATGTATTTTTCTTTTAGTCTATGAAACGTCTCTTCTCGGAAATTTCATTAGGATCCCGTTCTTGTACCTTTGCCAATTTTTTTGACAAAAAGGGGGAGAATTAATGTGTAGTTCTACTACATATACATATGGTTTTCGGATCATTGTGTAAGGGGGAGTGGTTTCCATGTGAGATGGAGTATTGACTAAGGGGGAGTGATACATATCACCGTAGTATTATTGTTAAAGTCGTGATGCAATTGGACTTTGATGTTACATAATAATACTATGTTACTGTATAATGATGATCGAGAATCTCGATTTCTCTCATTGTTATAGCTACATATCTTCAACAACGGTGATGCTAAACTTACAACCTTTGGGATCATTGGAGTACTTGGAAGGACGAAGATTTCAGGGAACGTTGAAGATTAGACTATGGAATAGGAGCCACTAAAGTTTATCTTTTTTGTATTCCATATGTATTAACAGTTTTTTCACTAAAATTGACAAAGGGGGAGATTGTTAGAGCATAGCTCGGTCGACCTCGCATGCGTTTCTATATCAAGCATGTTTGTCAATGTTAGTGATCAAAACTATGAGTCTTGATTTCTAGCCTACATAGCTAAGTCTCGGACTAGGATAGAAAAGTGTAGTTGAGCTCAAGGACTTCATGGCGATTCATCATACAACGAAGAAGATTTACTCAAGGAACCGTGGAACTTCATCAACAAAAAGGTATGTGGAGACTTGAAATTATCTATCACTCAAAAGTCTATCTACTCTATCTCCTACTTCTTATGAGACAAAAGTCGTATGCTATATAGACTGGATCATACACATCTGATATTTCGAGCCGAGTATATCTCGCCTATCTATATCTCGAAATCATGTGTTGGTAATGCGTTTCGCTTTGATCAGGTTTATCTTCACCTAGTGACGAAAGTCATAATGTTTCAATCACTTTGAAAATCGCTTTGACGAGAAATGGTGTAACAACTATATAACGTCCTCTAAGAATGTTTCAATGGTTGGAATGAGAGTTTAGGTATATATAACTAATGATGGATATAAGCATTGTGTGGTAGCACATATGTGCATAAGTCCTATTCCTTAATCCGAAGTTTGCGAACTTTTTTGATTGAGAGAAACCAGAGGAATTGGCTTTGCCAAGTCCGCGAACTCAGTTTGCGAACTCAGTCCGCGAACCGACGGAAGTTCTCTTACCGAGAATTTCTGCTGGGATTTTCAAAAACTCGTTTGCGTGTTTAGTCCGCGAACTGGCGGAAGTCTCTTTGCCGAGATTTTCTGCTGAGTTTGGAAACTCTGCCAGTTGCCTTAAGTCCGCGAACTTGTTTGCGAACTTGAGTGGGTTATAATCTAAAGATGTTCTCTGAACATGAAACTTAAATTACTAAGGAATGCAGTATGCAAACTGTGGCTATAAAGTTCATGAGCCGATTCAATCGAATCGAATCATATTTGTTTCAATTGTGTCTTGTGTAGTTACATAAGATCTCATAGCAATTTAACAACTCTCTAACTAGTTCTTGTGAGTCAATTGAACTAGTTATGGTGAAAAAGAACAAGGTTAATATGAAATGCTCATATGGTTAACCTTTTGGGTTACTATGTTGAACCAACATACACGTACACGTTTGGGCATGGTTTTCACAAACCCAGTAAACGTATATATCAAGTGTGTGTGACAAGCTAAGGTTGCGATCTAACTGTTGAGAAATATTAGCTTGAATTTAAATCAGGTTTTCATCTAACAGTGAATATTGTTTTCTTTGTACCTAAGGAAAAACCCTGATTTGAAGACTATATAAAGGAGACATCTAGCATTGGGCAAAACTAATCCCCACACGTCTGTGTGATACTAGTGCGCTCGCTAGAGTCGATTCTCCTCTAACCTTTGGGTTTCTTCTCTAAAACCAGGTTAACGACTTAAAGACTTCATTGGGATTGTGAAGCCAGACCGGTACTACTTTTATCGTAGTTGTGTGATCTGATGTTGCATCTTCTATTGTACGAGTACAATCTTATTGATTGTATTGAGATCGTGAGAGTTCTCCGATATGCAAGATAAAGAAGTCACAAACATCTTCGTCTCACTGTTTGTGATTCCTCGACGTCCTCTTATTTATACAAGTAAGACTGTTGAGAGGTGATTGATTAATCTAGGTTGTTCTTCGGGATTATAAGACCGGATTATCAATTGGTTCTTGTTCACCTTGATTTCATATCATAAGACGGAACAAAAACCTAGGGTTCTTCTGTGGGAGACAGATTTATCCTTTGATAGATTTTTCTGTGTGTGACCGATTTGTTTATTATCAAGTCTGCGATTTTGGGTTGCAGCAACTCTTAGTTGTGGGTGAGATCAACTAAGGGAATCAAGTGCGCAGTATCCTGCTGGGATCAGAGGCGTAGGGAGTACAACTGTACCTTGAATTAGTGGGAGACTGATTGGGGTTCAACTATAGTCCAGTCCGAAGTTAGCTTGGAGTAGGCTAGTGTCTGTAGCGGCTTAATACAGTATGTATTCAATCTGGACTAGGTCTCGGGGTTTTTCTGCATTTGCGGTTTTCTCGTTAACAAAATTCTGATGTCTGTGTTATTTCTATTTCCGCATTATATTTGTTTATATAATTGAAATAATGCAGGTTGTGCGTTTGAATCAATCAATTGGAAATCCGACCTTTGGTTGTTGATTGATATTGATTGATCCTTGGATATTGGTCTTTGGTATCGTCCAAGTATTCCTTGTGTTTGATTAGGACTCGCTGATTTCTATTAGCTTGAGTAATATCAAAAACAAGAGAGAGATATTAACTCATTGAGATACTTTTATCTAGATTGAGTCTGACCGTTGAGTTGATTCTCTAGCAAAGTATTTCGGAGTTAGTCTATACAGATTGCTAAGCGAAATATTGGGTGGTGTTGTTAGACCCCCGCTTTTTCAAAAACTATGTGCTTTTACTCTAGAATCAACTTTAACTTTCTATTATCTCCTTAAACTCTAAATCAATAGAATCCTCATTAGTTCTCCAACCTATTTAATCTTGTATCCATGTATTTTCCTAAATCATTAACCATAAAAACTCCTCCAATTCTTGACCAAGATCTTCTTCTACATTATGGAATCAATAGACACATCTTCAATCTCTTCTTGTACTCTCGACTAGAAAAAAAAACCCAAATTTCCAATTTTATTCATCACCAACAAATCATTTTCATACCCTTCTTCATTTCTCAACAACATTTGCATCTCTCGGAATCTCATCTATTGTTGTTAAGTTTAGATTAGAATATCAAACCTACTCTTGATCTTCACCATCGATTTCCATAGGCATCAACAACATCACCTTGACACATAAACCATACAAACCCCACATCGTAACTGAAACTAAATGGAAACAACATCAACAACTCAAATAAATCATCAACATCGATCACCACCACCATACTCTGTTTAGCTCAGTCTCCATCATCAATGGAAACCATAATAAAAGTCGTTAATCTCTCTAAAGAACTTTAATTTATATATCAACTGAAGAACGAGCTTAGATCTTTTTCTAATTTTTGCATAAGAAAAACTGTTGAAACAGAAAAATCATAATAAAAAAAAAAATCTTGCTTAGAATGTTTACTAAAAAAAATCTGCGCTTAGATTTTCCTCCCTCTTTATACATGTAAAGATCTATTCAGAAACAAAATTTAAAAGAGTTTTGACAACTCTTAATTATTGGACATGTTGTCCATTTAATATAGTTGCTTGATCCATTCACAGCTTCCCCCACGTTCTTACTATTTCCCTCCAAGTGAACTTTTTGTATACCTTTAGCAATAACCTATTCTATTGCTTAAAAAGAGCTAATGCTTCGTCTAATGTCTTTCGAGATATTCCCCTTTCTTCCTTATAATTACCTGTAAACTTTCTTTATCTTAGAGCAAGCTTTATGGTGGAAGAATTTCATCCTCTATACCATCTCAGTATTTGGAATCGTCCATGGAAGCTCAAGTCTTATGCTGGAATCATAGAAATGCTAAAAAGAATAGCGTTTGACTTGATCAATGATATTTTACTAAAATATTTACATGGTTGAAATTAAGAGTGGCTTTTCTACATTTGACTTATGCTAAAAGACGAAAAAACACTATTTGAATAATTTTTTTTTGTCTTTTACCAAGCTATTTAGAATAACATTTTCTTTGGATTGCACACACCAATTCCACAAAAACATGGAATATGGCTTGGAAAAAGTGTGGATGGTGCCAACTTGGAATCCATTAGACTTGACATTCCACACTTTTTCCAAGTTTAGAATAGGTTGGATTCCACCATAAAACTTGCTCTTAGTCATATATGAGTTGCAAAAATATCTTTATCAAAAAAAACATCAAATTTATTTTCTCAAAATCCACATTAGGTGGTTTCCAAGTTGGTTAATATCCCTTGGATTATTTCTTCGGTTCACAAAGATAAACTTTTCCAAATTTGATTTTTATAAATATTTTTGGTTTGTCTATAAATCTCTAAAAATACACAATTTTACTCTATTTTATCTCTTCTACGAATTTGCTTACAATTTTCTTTTAGTTGAGCATGGGAATATCTTTACAGGTGCTCCTTGTTTATTCAACTACAATATCTAGAGATCTGAAGAAGACAAGTGCCAATCCATCTACTACATCAATCTCAAAATAGTCATACTATTCCATCCATTTCCAAATGTATGAATACCGTGTATGAGTGATCAAAAGAAGGATTGCACCGCCGGACACAACACTGGAATATCCAAGAGGATCGCGCCGCATTTAATCGAATTTGGATAAGGATTAAAGAGTTTCATAACGATGAATTAATCAAAATTCCACAACAAGAAATGTAAAATTGCAGAGGTTTGGTTGTGTGGAATAATTTGTGGACCATCCACGTTTCTTTAACTATCGTAAACTACACGTACATTGAATGGTATCTCGTCATTCGATTCTTTGGCTAACCGTATCTTGGAACAAGCGACCCTACTGCTGTAATAAATATTTTGTTTTTAGAGTAGGAGCACATTGTTAATTTGAGCTTAAATATGATTAAATGGTAAGCTCATAGCTAAAATTGTCTGGCATCAGTTTGAAAGTTGAACAATAATTCATAAACCAAACCATTTGTTTAGGCGGCATATTCTTCCAACATTCTTGAAATGCTCCCAATAATTGAATCTTTCATGCAACAAATGGAATATGCTCCCCACATTTGAGCAAGCAAAACAGCTCACTCTGTAAAAAGTCGTTATTAGTCCCATCAAAAAAACGGAGCAAAATGTCATCGGAATACAAAAAATCTCCCAGGTAATCAAAAAGAAGTACTAACACAATATGGATATGTTCGATATGAAACTCGGTACATCCCCTACCAGGAACCATGGTGAGAACTACTGAAGTAATTTATGGAACACTTTTTGTATAATCGATTGCAATACCACATTGGTAACGCAATGGTGCTACATTGAGATGTTTTTTTTTTTGAACAAATCCAAAATTACATTTTCCAGACATTCACGAAAAGTCATGAATCCAACAAACAAACAAACACCAGACCCAAACCAATATAAACCGTCAGATGTAGATCATACTCATCAGATTTGATATCCACCTGTCGTAGAGTCCTTGTTTCCCCATAAGCACTTCTAACTTAATCAAAAATGAATAAGTTGTTTTTACCCGTAGGTCGCTTAATTAAACTAACTAATCACTCTTGAACCACTAACATGTTACATAGTATATAATAGTTATAAATTCCATTTTCAATTTTTTTCTTCACAAAAAAAAGAGAAACAGAGAAAATATCTTCTTATTCTTCTTCAACAATGTCGTTGGAGAAACTGATTTATAGTAATGGAGAAGAAGAGAAGCAGAGATTATCTGAGCCGTTGGTGTCTTCGTCCAATAGGTCATCATCACATCAGAGCTTCCATGAAAGAAGCAATGAAGAAGAAGAAGAAGTGGAAGAAAAGATATTTGAAGAATTACCAAAAGCAACGATTGTATCTGTTAACCGTTCCGACTCTAGTGATTCTAATCCTTTGCTTTTATCTTATACTATTCAACTTCAATACAAACAGGTACCACTACCTTTGAATTTCTCCAATTTCACTCTCATTTTTGGATGAATTTTTTATTCCAGTTGAGTTGGTTTGTGAATTGTGAATTGGTAACTTGAGAAATTGGAGCGAAATGCTCCTGTCTTGAGATTAATTTTCAGTTGCATTTATCGCGTTTTTAGTTTGTCGTTTGGTTAATTGTGGTTAATTCTTTTAATTTTTGGTGTCTAAATATGGTAATTAAGGTTTATAATTAGGGTATTTGGGATTCTTAACCAACTGCAGGCAGTGTGTTTAGGCTGAAACAAAGTGCATGAGATACTAAAGGGCCAATGGACCCCACAGCTACGGTTAAGGCAGCAGTATTTAGTGTTCTAGGACTAACTACAGTTGTTTTGTGGATTTCTTTTGACTGTGGGATCGGTATCTGGCTTTCTAAGTGTACATTTGCTGTTAACAGTTCAAATGGCGGTTACTGAAGAAAGCTCCTCAAGTTATCTACTTGCATTTACAGTTGAAGAAACGAGCAATTATTGAAGAATTCCATGAGAAACAAGAGCAGGTGTGTGTCTATAGTTCTATTGATGTTTGCTTTAGTGTTTTTTTTTTCAACTGTAAACAAGTTGCTAGTAATGATTTAACACTTGATGTTTCATTCCGGATTGAAGGCTAAAGATTGGCTTCGGACGTTAGGAATAGGAGATCAAACAACAGTTATGCATGATGGTGATGATTTAGACGATGAGACTGTTCATTCGCACCACGAAGAAAACACTAAGAAAACGCAAGTGGTGCTGTTGCATGTTGGTTGTTCAGTTAAATTCTTAACGTAAAACACCTTTTCTTCTATTTCAGTATTGATCATTTTCTATTGGTTTCTTATGCAGGAATGTTCCGTCACGTGCTGCTCTTCCAATTATTTGCCCAGCACTAGGAAAACAGCAATCTGTTCTAGATACAGCTAAGGTCGCAATGCAAGGGTATCTGAATCATTTTCTGGGGAATTTGGACATTGTAAACTCCAGAGAGGTATTTTTGCCAAAACAAATTCTCCTTGTAAACATACTTCTGAACTACAAACTTTAGATGCACCTTTCCTACTCTAAAGTTAGGGTGTTACGATGTAAAGGTCTGCAGGTTTTTGGAAGTGTCCAAGTTATCATTTGCTTCAGAGTATGGTCCTAAGCTTAAAGAGGATTATGTAATGGTGAAACATCTACGGAAAATCACTAAGAGGGAAGATGATGATGGAAAATGTTGTCCGTGCCTCTGGTTCAATTGCTGTAGAACCAATTGGCAAAAGGTAATATCATCTTATCCATGAAACCCAGGTTTACATTCTGGATAATGCCTTTTTAAGTCAGAGATTTCTTCTTTGGCATCATCAATGTCATATTGTTTCACTTGGACTGCTGTAGGTCTGGGCTGTATTGAAACCTGGATTTTTCGCCTTGCTTAATGATCCTTTTGACACCAAACTCTTAGATATAATCCTGTTCGATGTACTACCATCCTCAAATGGAAAGGGAGAAGGCCAATTTTGTTTAGCAAAAGAAATTAAGGAGCGTAATCCTTTACGTTATTCATTTGTGGTATGCTGCTATTGACCTTATAGTTTGAACTTTCAAGATTTCAGTAAATGGAGGACTATTGGATTCTTAGTTTAACCTGTGAAATTTCTTATTGTTGGTATTGCAAATGAATTAATGACGATAGTCTTGCTCTAAGTTTTTGCTTGATCAATGTCTGAAAATCTCAAAAGGTGTCTTCTGGAGCCCAGAGCATGAAGTTAAGAACAAGAAGTAGCAATAAGGTTAGAGATTGGGTTGCCGGGATTAATGAAGCTGTAATACAGCCACCTGAAGGATGGTGCCATCCTCACCGTTTCAGCTCTTTTGCTCCCCCAAGGGGATTGACTGAAGATGGTAGCCAGGCCCAGTGGTTTGTAGATGGGGAGGCTGCATTTGAAGCGATTGCCAAAGCAATTGAGGAAGCCAAGTCAGAGGTTTGTTCATGTGAAAACTTGCTTACACATATAAGGAATTCGTTATGTTGCATTGTTGCCTAATATGATTAAGAAAATTTTGAAGTTCATTGGAAGTTTGTGCAGATATTTATTACAGATTGGTGGCTGTGCCCAGAGCTGTATCTACGACGGCCTTTTAGTGAATGTGATTCCTCTCGGCTCGATGTTTTACTGGAAGCAAAAGCCAAAGAAGGGGTTCAGGTACTGTTCACTCTTAATCTATATCATTGCCATGGTATAGTTGTTCCATATAATTCTTGGAGAAGGCACTTCTTACCAATTAGTTTTTGGGTGAAGGTCAAATGTTATTGGTAAACGTGTAACAAAGTAGAAAATGTCTTCATGTCACAAATCTCTCTATTTCTCTTTTAAATTATGATTTGTAAATTTTGGTTGACATCTGGTTTGCTCCAGTTTTGATTTGGTAAGTAACACGTTGCAGATTTACATTCTTCTTTACAAGGAAGTTCCCCTTGCCTTGAAAATTAACAGTATGTACAGCAAGCAAAAGCTTCTTAATATTCATGAGAACGTGAGAGTACTGCGTTATCCTGACCATATCTCAACAGGTGTTTATTTATGGTACGCAATATTCTTTCTGAAGTATGCTTCATTCATTTGTACAATTCCGAATCAGAAGGTTCATTGTCTGGCTGGTTCATTCAGTACTCTTTCGGGACTTGATATGTTGTAGACTCTGATGGACTTCTTTTCTTCCTATGTAGGTCCCACCATGAAAAGCTTGTTATTGTCGATTACAAGATTTCCTTTATTGGAGGACTTGATTTATGTTTTGGTCGTTATGACAACTCCGAACATAAAGTAGGTGATTTCCCTGCTGTGATTTGGCCGGGAAAAGACTATTACAATGCAAGGTAAGTTTTCATGTTATCTATCTGGAAATGGAAGATGATACAGTGCTTTAAATTTGACGTGTTTTAACTTTCAATGTTCTTTCTTGTCAGGGAGTCGGAGCCGAACTCTTGGGTGGATACGATGAGAGATGAATTGGATCGTTGTAAGTACCCACGCATGCCATGGCATGATGTCCATTGTGCTCTATGGGGCCCTCCTTGCCGTGATATTGCAAGGCATTTTGTTCAGCGCTGGAACTATGCAAAGGTTCATAGTTTGTTACTTTAGATATATGTTAAATGCTTAAAGTAAGTCTCCTCGAGGTTGTAACCATTATTACCCTCTTTCAGAGAAACAAAGCTCCGAATGTGCAAAAAATTCCTCTACTCATGCCTCAGCACCACATGGTTATTCCACATTACTTGGGAAGAAGAAACACAGAAATAGTGTCCGAAAGTACAAACAAGGAAAATAGTCACGGGGACACACCATTCCAGGGTTCTCTTGCCTCCCCAGCGTCAGTACAGGACATACCGCTGCTTTTTCCTCGGGAAGCTAATGGACTAGTTGTGGAATACGAAAACCAAAACTTGAACAGCTCGGGCGAGATTCCCAATCCTAGGAATCAGCAAAGCAGCTGTGATCCAACCCTTTCAGTCTTTTCTCTGAATTCTAAAGCCAAACCGCCAGCTTCAGATCCCATGGATATTCAGAGAAACATGTGTTTAAATGAGCAGTCTGGCACGCAATGTTCAGATGCATGGTGGAAAGGACAGGAGCGGGGAGATCAGGTCATTTCTGCTGATGAAGCTGGACAAGTTGGTCCTCGCGCTTCTTGTCGTTGCCAGGTTTGTTTATCCTTTTTACTCTATTGAAATGCTTAAATTTAGTTATAAGGTTCCAATAGAGCAAGGTGGTTTTTCACATTTATTGGTTACGAGTCTTATTCTGTCTATTGCATTATATCTTTTTTTTTTCTTCTTCAAATATAATGTTATGTTGGAAACTGTCGATGTTGTAGGTTATTCGAAGTGTCGGTCAGTGGTCAGCTGGAACAAGCCAAACTGAAGAGAGCATTCACAATGCTTATTGCTCTCTGATTGACAAAGCAGAGCACTATGTTTACATCGAGGTAATGTGTCTGCAGGGAAAGAAATTTGATCATTCATTCTTAAATAAAGATGAAAAAATGCTAAAGATTATGGGCATTGTGCATGTATAGATACCAGATGCATAAGACAAGACTGTGAAGTCATAGTTTTAATTAGCTATCGTGATCCCGTGTTTGCAGAATCAATTCTTCATCTCAGGTCTTTCTCAAGATGAGATAATACATAATCGTGTCTTGGAGTCATTATACAAGCGCATTTTACGAGCATACCAAGAATCGAAGTGTTTCAGAGTTATTATTGTCATGCCACTCCTACCTGGCTTCCAGGTACTAAATCTTGGTAAACTCTATAAATTATCAATTTAGTGCTGTTCAGTTTGTTTCATCCTTTATATTGTATCTTACAGGGTGGTCTGGATGATGGTGATGCGGCATCTGTAAGAGCAATAATGCATTGGCAATATCGAACAATTTGCAGAGGAAAGAATTCAATATTGCAGAATTTATATGGTGTGCTTGGTCCTAGAACACGTGATTACATTTCTTTCTATAGTCTCCGAGGTCATGGCAGACTCTGCGATGGTGGCCCTTTAGTAACCAATCAGGTGAAGTTCCATTATTGGATGTACTACTTCTATATGCATTTGGTTGTTAATGCCATAATTGTATGGCCAATTACTGCGCATGCCCAAATTCTTGGTCTGCTAAGTTTCGTACTTATCATTTCCTCCAGGTATATGTGCACAGCAAGGTATTGTTGATTGATGACCATACAGCCATGATTGGATCAGCTAATATAAATGATAGGAGTTTACTTGGATCAAGAGACTCCGAGGTAATGTTGTATCTATTCTTTCTTTTGCTTTTTTTCCGTATATCAAGGTTATATATACATGATTAAAATGAATCAAACATCACTTGTTGTCATGCTATTCCAGATTTGTGTAGTTATAGAAGATAAAGAATTTGTAAATTCATCCATGAATGAAAAGCCATGGAAAGCTGGTAAATTAGCTTCTAGTCTTCGTCTTTCTCTGTGGGCCGAGCATCTTGGTATTCGTGGTGGAGAGGTTAGTGAACCTGAAACAGAATTTACGTTTCTTTACGTCAAATGCCAATAGGTGACCGACCAATTAAGTTACAACTGCTTATTGGCACTGCAAAAAAATCCATATAATTCTCGCATCTTAATGATTTATATACATTAGTGTCTAACATTGTGCCACAACCTTTACAGATCAATCGATTACGTGATCCTGTCACCGATGCAACATACAAAGATATTTGGATGTCAACTGCAAAGGTGAGAGTTGATAAATTTAGTGCCAATCGTTCCATTTTTGGGTGACACATTGAACGACTCATTATAGTAACTTACTGTGTTACGATGTTGTCATGACTGATTGTACATTTGATGGTTTCGGTTCATATCCAATTTGATTATCATAATCTAATTTTACAGGAAAATACGAGTATCTACCAAGATGTCTTTGCTTGCCTTCCCAACGATAAAGTACACTCGAGGTGTGATTTAAACACGAGTTCTTTCCTCTCTTTTAGCTCTTTCTTATGCTGGATCCTCACATTTTTGTTTACACAGATCTGCAATCAGACAAAGCATGGCATACTGGAAAGATAGATTGGGATATACCACTATTGATTTAGGAGTTGCTCCAAGCAAATTAGAGGCTTTTCATAAAGGAGATGTGAAGGTAACAGATCCCATGAAAAGATTAGAATCCATAAGAGGACATCTAGTTTCATTTCCCTTAGAATTTATGTGTCAGGAAGAAGATTTAAGACCCATGTTCATTGAGAGTGAGTTTTATGTATCTCCTGAAGTCTTCCATTGATCATGCAACTCCCTCATAAAAAAAGTAAACGGTACGCGAGTTATAACCTCAGAGGTGTCACCATCCTTCCACAAAAAACCCATCAAAACAAAAATAACACAAAAACCCCATCAAAACAAAATTAACACAAAAACCCCAAATTTAAATATTGCTTTCATCAAATTTTATTTTGGTTTCATCAAATTTTACGATGAAACCAAAATAAAATTTAATGAAACCAACATTTAAATTTGGAATTTTGTATCAATTTTTAAAAAATTTGGGGTGTTTGTATCAATTTTGTTTACGATAGAGTTTTAATGGATCTCAACATTTGAGTGAGATTTTTGTACCACAAATTTGGTCATCTTGGATTTTTATGATTAGTTTTGAAAAGTAAATGTGTAAATTCTACCTCCCTCCTTTCATTTTCTATTCCCCCCCTTTTGGGCCGAAAAGCTTTCTAGTATTGATTGTTTTTAATTAGACTTTTAGTTAGCGGCCAGATTCGTTGAAAAAATGGATGCGCCATTGTACAGTTTTACACCAAGTGCTTAGAAATTTGAAATGCAAGTCTTTCTACAAATTTGTCATGTCACCCGTAGCTTATTCCAATTAATACTTGTAGCGAAAAGATGTCAAGAGCACTAAGTCGGTGGACAAGGCTCTGAACAAGAGCAGGACTCAGTCAACATGACTAGCCCTTAACCAAATAAAGACAATTGTGAGTAATAACAGTACTGTCAGATAGAATAAAACTAACTCTCTTCGTACACTACTCAATACACTGTCATAACACCCTCTCTCAAGCGAGTGCAATCTGGAATAATACACTGTCATAACACCCTCTCTCAAGCTAGTGGCTAGTGGCATTTAGCTTGTCTCTAATAAACTCAAAACGAGCAGAAGTCAACATCTTTGTCAAAATGTCAGCAATATGAAGCTAGTGGCATTTGGAATAGTGACAGTTAGCTTGTCTCTAATAAACCTGCCGTTTTTAGGGGCCATCCCAAAGGATTTAGGGGCCATCAATTTATACCCAGCCAAAGACTCTAGTTAAGGGGTACCCTATATGATATTGAAGTTACATAAATGCCCTTCTGGTAAAACTGTATAAAAACCAAATCAAAAACAATTCTACTCATTTCAACTCTTCTTCTTCCAGTTTCATATTATCTTCCGATTGTGGAAGAAAAAAAAAATTTCCTCGTTCAACCGAAACATCGCCGCGAATCGTAAAATCAAAACATCGTCGATTCGATTATAAAACAATGGATAAGAGAAATGAAACCCACAGACCTAGAACCAAAAATGTTGCTCGGGGTATCGATCCAAACATTGGAATTTTAGCAAGAAATAAAGAAATTCTTGCTGCAAATGAAGAAGAACGCGAAGAACGCGAAGAACAAGTACCCGGCAATGTAGTCGGTGGTGGCGATTCCGAGACTCAAACACTTCGTCAACTTCAAATGGCCCCAATTAGGTAAGAATCTATCATTTTTGGGGTTTATTTCGCTTTAATTCGTCGAATCGAGAAAAAAAATTTCTAGGGTTTTCGGTTATTTATCCAGATTCGGACGATATGCATGCTCATTTACTTCCGAATGTAGTCGTGTTCTTCATTTTTCAAGAACATCGACAGTATTCGGGAGAAAGATTTGATGATTATCTGCCGAATATTGGTGGCCATATCTTCCTGGATACAAACTGCTAATAATCGGTAGTTTAATGAATTTTTTGGCTACCGAATATATTTAAGTAGACACAAAGTATTCGGAAGAACACTCACTACCGAATGTATATATTGAAAAAATCTCAAAATTTATGATATAGGAAAAATCCCATTTTGGGGCCAGTATTTATTCGGAAGACAATATAATGTTTTATACCTCCGATTGTGTAGGATAAAATTTTAGAGTTTCTGAACTCCAGTTGATGAATATTCGGTTGTAAACGTGTTTAGTTATATTCCGATTGTTTTTCATTCAAAAAATATGTGTCTTCTTACTTCCGAATTTGTACATTCGGGTTATAGAGGTGCACTTTTTCTTCCGATTGTGTAGGATGAAAAATTTACAGCTTCTGAACTCCAATTGATGTATATTCGGTTGCAAATATGTTTAGTTAGCTTCCGATTGTTTTGTATTCGGGAACAATATGTGTCTTCTTACGTCCGAATGTGTACATTCGGGTTATATTTCCATACTTTGTCTTCCGATTGTATAGTTTGTAAATATTGTTCCTTTCTTTGTTGTTTAGACAAAGTCGAGAAGGGAGGAAGAAAGTGACAGCTAGTGCTAGGAGGGAAAGGAGTGCCAAAGATAATTCAGGTGCTCAACAAAGCGAACAAGAACAAAGCAGTCAACAAGGAGTGCAACCAACTGTTGAACAACAAGGCAGTGAACAAGGGGTGCGACCAAGTGTTGAACAAGCCGCTCAACAAAGTGCAGGACCAAGTGTTGAACCAGTTGATCCAGTGGCAAGAGTAGAAGAAGAAGGACAACCAAGTGGTACCCAAAAAGCCAAAAAAGGAAAAGATGTTGTAAGGAAGGATATTGCTAAGAAAGCATCACATCTTGTCCCTCAGCACTTGAAGAAGAAGGGTATTCCAGCAGGCACAATCCTTGGACTACCAGCGGATGGAGGAAAATTGCTATTTGGATACAAAGACTCATGGGCCAGAGAAATATATGAAACCGAGGTAATAAAATTACTATTTTTTATTAATGTATTGTCTATGTGTTATATCGTAATACTTGTATTAATAGGATCATCAAGATGCGGTCCGTCTACTCAAACCTACCGCCGCACCAACAAAAATGCTTGCGTGGCCTTTATCCGGTGAATGTGAAAGGTTCAAGACAATTGTTGCCAACTCGGGGTTAGCTAATGCCGCCGAGAATTCATTGTTGGAACATGATCGTGTGGCCATATCGGCGTTCGTGGAGAGAATGTATCCTGAGACCGATACTTTCCATATGCCGTTTGGGGAGATGACGATCACCCCGGATGATGTTGTGCAGATTCTTAACCTTCCCGACCAAGGCACAGCTGTGAAGTTTAACTACACAAAGCAGTTAAGTTGGGCACAACTTTATTCTCTAACTAACAAGTGCTTAGGTTGGGATGAAGAGACAACAACAGCAGAGTTTAGGAGGCATGCAAGTTACAGAACAAGACAGATCAACATTACAGCTTTGATGAATATGTTTCGAGGCACCTTGGAGAAGGAAAAGAATGGAACGTTAACTGATGAGCAAGTGAACCACGCTGCCACCGCATATCTCCTTTGTGTATTGGGATGTGTCATATTCCCCAATACTTCTGGCAACCGGATCGACGCCAACCTTATACAACTTTTGGATCCTCTCCATGAAGTCGGTGACTATTCTTGGGGCACGCATGCCTAGCATTCTTGATGGAAGAGTTGAGAAAGGCTTCGAGGCTAGGAACCTGCCAAGTTGCCGGGAATGTGGCTCTATTGCAGGTTTTTTCTTTAACTCTATAACTCACTCTATAGTTATTCAGTAGACAATACATATGATGCATATCCATAACTCCAAATGACGCATATTCGGTAGGAAATTATCCATCTCTTTTCCCGAATGTTGGTTATTCGGTGGTTAAGTACTTACTTTGTTTTCCGATTATATACAATCGGAAATATTCTTTTGATATTAGAACCGAATATACAGGCCAGAAAAGCTATAGGTTACTGAACTCCAAATGACGCATATTCGGTAGGAATTGATCCATCTTATTTTCCGAATGTTGGTTATTCGGTGGCTAGGTACTTAATTGTTTTCCCGATTATATACAATCGGAAATATTCTTTTGATATTAGAACCGAATATACAGGCCAGAAAAGCTATAGGTTACTGAACTCCAAATGACGCATATTCGGTAGGAAATGACCATATATATTTTCGAATGTTGTGTATTCGGTGGATAGCTACTCAGTTTTGTTTCCGATTATATATAATCGGAAATTATGTTTGGAAATTACTACCGAATATACACAATCTATTTACTAAAACTTGGTTTCTTATGTATATAGGCATGGATCTATGACCACTTCCCTATCCTGAAGTTGGCCGGAGAGAACCCGGGGTGGTGCAAAGGTACTCCTAGAGGAACAAAGTATATATTTGAAGACAACCGTTCTAGGACAAAGGAGCAGCAGTTGATTCGCATGAGGGAGATTTTGGACCAATTGAAGGCCTCAGACGTATGCTTTGATCCATACAAGGAAGATCGAGTCAGTGGGCATATAAATGTTCGGTCGGACTTGTCCCTTTATTTTGGACCATTGTGGCACCCCACAGGATATGTGATGTATAACCCCTCTAGGGTGATGCGACAACACGGGTATATACAACATCAACCTCTGGAGAAAATGGGGGATTACTACAAATTGGAGTTGGAGTTGTGTTCTTCTAGTGGTGACAATCTCACGATTGTTCACACAGGCCCACCTACTGTTCTTGATAACTGGGATAAGAGGAATGACTTCATTATCGACACTGGTAGACGAACCATCCGAGGTGATGAAAATTCTCCAGACTATATGAGTTGGTATAACAAGGTATCACATCCTTTGGTTATCCGTGAAATCAAATCCAACACTACTGCGGCGGGTTCAAGTTATAATTGTATCATCAAAGACAAACCAGCTGGTTATGATAGACTGGTGCGTGTTCTTATATTTTTGTTCATTTTATATTATTCCTATAAATCTTAGGTAATTACCGTTTGATGTTATGTCATTACGTATAAAAAACAGGTGAATAGGTTCAAGCGTGTTTCCAAAATGTTAACTGCATGCTTGAAGAGCGGAGATCCCATGCCAGCTGAGAAGATCAAAGAGGCTAGAGATCTAGTTGATAATATGGATAACGAAGATTATGCTGCCCAGTTTGGGGAGAAAGTCACGAAGAGGCATCAGCCCAAGGTGGCAGTATCAAAGACGGGTAAAAGAACTCGAGCTTCATCGAGCGCTGAAGCTGCTCCAACTGAAGCTGCTCCAACTGAAGGTGCTCAAACTGAAGGTGCTCAAACCCGTGGTCGTGCAGGACTGGGAGGTAGTCACGGTCGTAAAGTAAAGAAGAGCAGATAAATGACAATGATTTTTGTTGTACATTCGGAAATTTGTTTGGGTAACTAAGTTAGACAAGTTCAAATGACAATGATTTGTGTGGTATATTCGGAAGTTTTGGTAACTAATTTAACTTCCGATTATTTCAAAGACAAAATTTGAAAAGTATAAGTTTTTCCAAATTCTGATTTTTGGGCCATCGTACATTCGGAACTTTATAAAAAACCTATCCTCCGAATATCACAAGTTCAAAACAAACCACGCCATGGCTCCAGGTGGTTCCAAGGGCCAATATTGAAGGTTAGACATCCCATATTCGGAAGTTTTGGTAACTAATTTAACGTCCGATTATTTCAAAGACAAAATTTGAAAAGTATAAGTTTTTCCAAATTCTGATTTTTGGGCCATCGTACATTCGGAACTTTATAAAAAACCTATCCTCCGAATATCACAAGTTCAAAACAAACCACGCCATGGCTCCAGGTGGTTCCAAGGGCCATATTGAAGGTTAGACATCCCAATTCGGAAGTTTTGGTAACTAATTTAACTTCCGATTATTTCAAAGACAAAATTTGAAAAGTATAAGTTTTTCCAAATTCTGATTTTTGGGCCATCGTACATTCGGAACTTTATAAAAAACCTATCCTCCGAATATCACAAGTTCAAAACAAACCACGCCATGGCTCCAGGTGGTTCCAAGGGCCAATATTGAAGGTTAGACATCCCATATTCGGAAGTTTTGGTAACTAATTTAACGTCCGATTATTTCAAAGACAAAATTTGAAAAGTATAAGTTTTTCCAAATTCTGATTTTTGGGCCATCGTACATTCGGAACTTTATAAAAAACCTATCCTCCGAATATCACAAGTTCAAAACAAACCACGCCATGGCTCCAGGTGGTTCCAAGGGCCCATATTGAAGGTTAGACATCCCATATTCGGAAGTTTTGGTAACTAATTTAACGTCCGATTATTTCAAAGACAAAATTTGAAAAGTATAAGTTTTTCCAAATTCTGATTTTTGGGCCATCGTACATTCGGAACTTTACAAAAACATTATCCTCCGAATATTACAAGTTCAAAAAAAACTGTTTCCTGGAACCAAACAACACCATAATCGGAAAGAAAGTTGACTCATAAATAACCGAATATTACAATCAGTAGGTTGTTTAAAAAAAATCTACCGATTTCGTATAATCGGCTAGTTTTTATATTAATAATACTCCGATTACATCCATTACATAAAGTTCAAACGGCCTTAACCTTACAATTTCGTCAAAAGCACCTAAATCCATACTCCTAATTGACCATAAAAGTATTAAAACAGATCATAACTTCCAGTGACCATAGAAATTGTCCCTCTTGATTTTGTAGCATCCTTCATGTTCAAATCGTTTCCCGTAGAGGTCCACATACCGGCGATCCGCAAGATTTCTCTGAAATTACGAATGAGTAACAAGTTAGTACTAACTTTTGTTAATGTGAATTGGAGTTACAGAGATACTTACTCGTTTTTCATACATCCACCAAGGAAAAGCGTTCCTAACAAACCGTTCCTCATCTTCAAGTTTGTCAATCTCCTTATCTAGCGCATTCTTTCTCATCTTAATGTCATTGGATGATCTTCGAATTCGATTACCATCTAAGGCCTCAAATACCATTAAGATACGGTTCCATATCTGCTCTTCGGATTCCGATTTGTGGAGATTGTGAACACGATCATGAGTAGTTACCACAACCCACGCTCTATAAATAGCACAATCTTCTTCTTCGGCAAAAGCAATATCCATGTTTTTTGTTATGAGAATTAAAACTGAAGAGAGGAAAGAGTTTGGTGCAATTGGGGTGATAGATATGAGTTTCTTTATATAGGTTTAGGGTCCAACGGCTCTTTTTGTTTTTCCCAAAAACTCCAACGGCTAATTTGACGAAAATTGAATGTGGAGAAACCAATAATCGGTAGGTATTGGATTTAGCATATCTACCGATTATGGTAGCTTTAAAAATTTGAATTTGCGGCAACTTATAATCGGTAGGTTTTGTAATATATTTAACTCCCGATTAACGCTGAATCCAAAACACGAACCAAGAAATACTGCACCTCGTATAATCGGACGTCTGGCAAATATTTTGGCCTCCGATTGCATTCGGAGGGTAACAATGTTATCATATCCTCTGAATATATAAGGGTAATTTCGCCATTACGAATTACGCGAGATAAGGGCTGGCTACATTTTCCCTTTGGGTGACCTTTTTTGTTTTATTGTTGGCCCCTAAATCCTTTTGAGTGGCCCCTAAAAACGCCAGGCTAATAAACTCAAAACAAGCAGAAGTCAACATCTTTATCAAAGTGTCTGCAATTTGATCCTTTGTTGAGATATATCTGACCTGCAAAGCTTTTGCAACAACCAACTCCCTAACAAATTGAAAAGAAATCTCCACATGTTTTATTTTGTTGTGAAAAAATTGGACCGGCAGATAAATGTGTTGCACCCATGTTGTCACACCAAAAAATAGGTGGACCAAGAGAAGAAAAATGAAGCTCCAGTAGGAGAGATTGAACCCAAAGTAGCTCAAAGGTAGCTTCAGCCATGGCTCTATATTCTGCTCCAGTAGAAACAAACTTCTGTTTTCTAAGGCACTGACATATGAGATTTTAACCAACAAAGAGAGCCATCCTACTTGTAGATCTTCTATCAACAAGATCACCTTCCCAGTCAGCATAAAAAACACATGAAGAGGTAAAGCAGTAGCTCTCTTGAATTGAAGACCATAAATCTGTGTGCCATCAAGATACCTGAGAATCCTCTTCACTGCACTCGAATCATCCATGAAGGATTATGCATGGATTGGCGGGCTTTATTAACGACAAATGAAATATCTGGTCTGGTAACATTTAAGTACTGCAAAGCCCCGACTGTACTTCTATACAACTGAGGATCATCACAGGCAGATGTAGAGGAGGTGGCATGAGTATCGGTGATAACAATATGAGTTAAGGTTGGCTTAGCTGCAACAGTTGAGTCTTTTCCAAAACATTATGAATATATTGTCGTTGATTAAGATGAACAACAAAATCGTTACAGTAAGTGGCAAAAATACCCAGAAAGATGTCAGGAAATTCTAGCCGAACTGGTGCACACAATTCGTATAGAATTCTAACAAACGCGGAATAAACAAGATCTTGGAATATCATGATGAATGATAAGTAAACCAAACACAAGCAACAATAGTAAAACGAGAAAGATAAATCAACTCACAAGACACAAGGTTTATAGTGGTTCAACAATACATACAACGTGTATATATTGTCTACTTCCACTTTGAACCGCACCAACTCAAATCCACTAAGCATAAACGATTACATCGTAAAACTTGTGTGAATCCCAGAAAACCCTTAGTTATACCGCAACAATTACCCGATACTATCACCTTGTCTCTTGTTCCTCATCAATTTGCACTCACTACGAAACCTAGCTTTTATCCAAAAGCTATTACAAGGAAAACTCTCTTTTTCTCTCTATGCTCACAATATTTTTCTCTTCACAATAATTCTACAAGGCCTAGTTACCTATTTATATATGTTACAAACTTGGCCAATAAGAATCTTAGTCGGTTAGGAAACCTCTTCCTAAAACAAACACGACTAAACTAAAGTAGGAAATAAAAGACCCAAGGATTGGCGAACCGGTTGGCCAACCCCCCTGATTTACGAAATTCAGGGCCTTGGCATTGGAGAACCCGGTTGGCCAACCCTCCTAGTTCACTAATTCAGAGACTTAGGGTTAGCGAACCCGGTTGGCCAACCCTACAATTCGTGAACACAATTATTAAAAGTCTTCGATAACAAACAAAATAAGTGTAAGGAACCTAAATCCTTAATAGAAAATTCAGACCCAAAAGTGGAAATGAGAGATTAAGTACCAGAATCTGAACTCCCTGTGACTAAGATGTCATCCACATAAATGAGCACATAATGAGATAGTGGATACCCTATAAAATAAGGATGTATCTGTCTTAGAAGAAAGAAATCCCTGAGAGACAAGTAATTGATTAAGCCTCTCAAACCAAGCTCTAGGAGCCTGTTTGAGATCATCTCAAGATATTTTAAGAGCACAAACATGATTAGGATGTAGTTTATCTGCAAATCTAGGAGGCTGCTACATGTAAACTTCCCCGTTGAGAAAATCATGTAGAAAAACATTCTTAACATCAAGTTTCCTAATGGACCTTCCTTTGAACAAAGCAACAGATAGCATAAGTCTAATGGTAGTTGGTTTAACCACAAGATTAAAAGTATCCTAATCCCCTCTATGTGATTGTATCCCTTAGCACAAACATGAATAGGATGTAGTTTATCTGCAAATCTAGGAGACTGCTACATGTAAATTTCCTCGTTGAGAAAATCATGTAGAAAAACATTCTTAACATCAAGTTGCCTAATGGACCTTCCTTTGAACAAGGCAACAGAGAGCATAAGTCTAATGGTAGTTGGTTTAACCACAAGATTAAAAGTATCCTAATCCCCTCTACGTGATTGTATCCCTTAGCTACCAATTTTGTTTTACAACTCTAAAAGGAACCATCAAATTTTTTCTTGACTCTGAAAACCCATTTATAACCCACAATACTCATTCCTGGTTTGTAAGGAACATAGTCCCAAGTACCATCGATCCTGAACTCGAGCATCAATCTCCTCACACATAGAAGTCTTCCCAACCGGTTTCTTGTTAGCCTCTGCAAGTTGTAGGAGCATCCAAATCCTCAGAATTAACAACTTTAGGTTTGGAAATGTCATTCTTGCTTCTGTGACCATAGGATGAGTGACAACAACAATAGCTGGCAAGACTGCAGGGAAAGGAATGTCATTACAGGAATGGGTTCATTCACAAGAATTGGTGCTGAAATAGGAGGAGGTGGAATAGGGGATGGAGGTTGTGGTATAGTGATAGGTGTCACAAACGCCTTAATTTACTATCTATTGTTTATGTTTTCTTTGCTATTTTCTTGTAAATTTTGTATCTTATATTTTCTTTTGAGTTATTAGGTACTTTGGAGTTATTTCAAGCAAAAGAAGAAGAAAACACTTATTTGGAGGAAAAAGGAGAAAATGGGTATTCCATGGGCGAATGATATCGGGAGCTCATCTGAGGATAAAAGACAACCAGCTGGAGTTTAATAAGAATTTCTAAAAGCACTCTTGGGTGTTGATAGCTGTCCCATACTAATAGACCTAGTTAGGTCGAACTCAGCTGATTCAGACAACATTTCATTTCTATTGTTCAGCTGCAAATGGGGTGAACTGCTGGTGATTCAAGTTTGAGAAGATGATTTCGATGTTCAAGAAGGCAAAGAAAGGATGGGTTTAGATAGAATTTGATATTTCTATTAAGGAGAGTATGATTGTTGCTTCTGGGATTCGAATTGCAGGCAGAGGAAATGGGTTTGCTGATGCTGAGAAGAACAAGGAAGAATTGATGGTTCTGGTTAGGGTTCTGAGTCACAGATGGAGATTCTAGTTCGAAGACAAACAGAGAACAATGCATTTGAAACGGATTTTTTATATGGCAGCAGTATGATTTGAATTTGGGGATTCTGAGTTAGGGTTTGACCAAGAACATATGGCAGTGAATGAGTTGAACTGAGAAATTGTGAAGAACAGATTGAGAAGAAATAAAAACCTGGGTTTGCGATGGGTTAAACTCAAATTCGAGTTTGGGTTGATTATGGAAGTGAACTGAGCTTTAATGCCGGGAGTTGGTGGAGGTTGCTCTGAAGGATTGATGTTGTTCAAGATAGTGGTTGCTGATGTTTCTGAGTTGCAGAACAGGGAATGTGAGAATGGTGGTGAAGCTAAATGCTAGAAGCTGAGACTGCAGATGGATAATGGTTTGATGTGCTGGTTAAGGAATGAATGTAGTGCAGGAACTGAGCCAAGGAGCAGCTGCAGTTGCAGGAAAGAACAACGGAGATTTGCGAGTCTGAGACAAGGAAGAACTTGGTGGTATGAGTTGGTTCTAGAAATCAGTTGAGATGGTGATGGTTGAGATTGCATTTCAAGTTGTAATGGCTAGGTCAAGAGGATGGATTTATGCTGAAAGGGTATGCAAGAAGAAGTTGCGGTGATTGGTTAGAATGGATGTGTGAAAGTACTGCTGTTAGTTTGAGTTTGTCTATGGCAGAGAAGGTTAAGTTGCAACTGGTGATGCCATTTTCGGCAGTAAAGATTAAGATGAGGTGGACTGGTATTGCAGGTGGAGTTGTGATTATGGGTGTTGCAGGTGGAATGTTAGCTGAACAGGGAATTGCAGAACATGGGTCTGTAAGTCAGACTTGCTTGAGGTGCAGTTAAACTGAGATTGTGCTGGTTTTGTAACTGAATAAGAGCTGATAATGCTGTTTTGGTGAGAGTCTGAGCTGAGCAAGAGTTGCAGATAGAGTTACAAGTGCTGCTGAGAATACAAACAAGGAACTGGTAATGGAATTGAATGGTTCTTAATGTGTGCAAGACAATGGCTCTGGTTATGTTACAGAGCTGAGTAACTACTGGGGTTATGAGCTTAGTCTTGGATCTGCAATGGACTGAGACATGGGTTGAAGGAGTTGGTGCAATATAGTTATGGAGTTGAGGTTGCAGTGAATATTGAAGCTGCAGAATGTTTGAGTTCATGGTAATTGTTGCTTCCAGGGAATGAAATGTGCACTTGGTGGTGAGTTGAATTGTTGGAGGACGGTGCTTGCAGCTGAGACAGGGAACGTATGAGTTGTGTTGCATGGTTTAGTCTTAGGCAGAGATGGAGCTGTTGAAGATGGCTTGGAATTGAACTGATAAAGCTGCAGAATACAGTGAGATGGGTGAAATTATAAGATGCAGGAGCAATTGCAGGTTTGAGCTACAAGAGTTGGATGGGGTTGAACTGAAGAGCTGAAACAAATGGTGGTGTTCTGTGTTGAATGCATGAATTGCAGCTGCAGTTGGAGGTGAAACTGAGCCTGAGATGAAGTGCTGAATAGATGAATCTTAGGGGTTGTGTATGACTGAATGACTGCTGATGATGGCGATTCTGGTGGTACTGAGGTTGATGAGTAAGATGTGTGTGTGCGGTCGGCGATGGAAGAAGGTTCAATAGTGGTGAATTGAACGTGAATGTATGTTTGCAGGGAAGTAGATGATTGAAGAATGAACTGTTACTTCTGGAAACTGATAGTTGAGTGAAAATTAGGCTGTCAGGTCCAGAGAACTGACAAGCCAAATGTTCTAAGAGCTAACGGGCTTGTGGGCTGTGTTGAGGCGAAAGCAGGAAGTGAGTTATGGGATGGACATTTATCCTTAACCAAGATTTGGAAGTCGGATATTCACACACACATCAGGAGAAGATTTATAAGCGCATATTCACACAACAACAAAGGGGGACACTTTATCTCATATCTCATCTTCTATTTTTGTTCTAGGGTTTAGAAAGATGAAATCCTTTCTTTTTCTTCTTGTGATGAACTCCTTGAACATGAGTAGTTAATTTTATTATTGGTTTATGGATTAAGTTGATTTCACATAACATGATTTTGGGTTTAATGAATTAGTTTTGTCTCATATTTATCGTTCAGGATTTTCTGAAAATATAGTTGTATGATTGACGTATTACAATATGATTGAGTATTTATTTTGTCAAGTTGCAAATTGGTAGAACTCATATTCATATCTACAGCTAGTTTAGGATTAATCATCGAGCGATAATCCTTGAACACAAGTAGCATAAATATGATTGTAGGTTATAGTGATATATCCTTGTAATCATATGAGAACCATGACCTTTGTTCGAATTGTTTGCGCAATGTATTTCAATTGCATTGATTAGCCTAATTTCATGAATTCTAATGCTCCATGGGAATTGAACTTGATTAGCGAAAGGCGTTAGGTTATTCTTTTGGTAGAATTCATATTTGCATCGTTTTACATGTATGTGTGATGATAAGAGGAAATTGCGGGATATTCTTTCGACTAGGTATCTTAGGGCTTTTGATAATGAGAGATTAAATATCAATTCTAGTTATTAAGACAAGAACGTGTTAGTGAATGAAAACGAAATCCTTGACCAATACTTTCACATCCTTGATTTGCGTGTTTACTTTTCATTGTTTTGCTTTTATTTTATTTTAGTTTATATAAAAATCAGAAAACCCCCATTGTTTTATATAGGAAACGATAACATATTGACAACCTAAGTCCTCTTTGTGGGAACAATCCCTTCTTGCCCTTGCTTCATTATATATTTTGAGTAGTAAGAAAGCGTAATTATTTTTGACGTCAACGACAGCGATCAAATGTTGGCGCCGTTGCCGGGGAGGCAGCGGTTGTCACTTGTTTTTGGTTTCTTATTTTTTAGGTTTGTTTTTGTTTTTCTTATTTTCTGGTTTTTAACCTTGGTTTGAGAATCTTGTTTCAGGTACCAATTTCTATGGACGAAGCATATTGGAACAATCAATACGGTTATCAACCTCAACAAAATTATGACAACACCCTTGCGGGGAATACAATCAAAACCAATCCTTTGGTTATGGTCAATATTCTATGTACCCTTTGAGTTATTCTCATACATATCAACCTTCTTATGGTAGGTATGTAAGTGAGCAACCACAAGGAGGGGAAATTAGTTGTACTCCTATTCATATTTCTTCGAGTTTGGTAGATGAGATGCAACAATTTATGGTCAGCATGGAGTCAGTTTGTAGAAAACCAAGCATGGAGCCAGTTTCATCGATCGAATATGCTAATAGTATGTTTGGCCCAGTTTCTAATCGTAGTTATGATCATTCACCCATTCAAAGGGAAGATAATTGGCCTAGAAATACTGAAGTAAGTGATTCTACTTTTTCCTTGTCGAACGAGCTTTACCAACAAATGAAACACTATTTTCAAAATTTGGATGGATCACTCCAAGAGCTTAAAAAAGGTGTTTCCAATTTAAGACAAGGCATTGAAGAATACAAAGAGGACATGCAAAATTATGCAAAAAACCAATCTTTGGGAAGTGGTATCCAATCTTATGTTAACTATGATAGTGAAGATGTCTATGAAAATACATCGCTTGAACCAATTTATGGTGACATCCCCGAGGAGTGTACAATGGAGTCTTTTTGCAATCAAGGTGAAGATGAAAAGGAATATGATGACACTAGTGTAGCTTACTCGAGCATTGATCTTTATAACGATCAAGAACCTATTCAAAAGGTATAGCTTGAGGATGATGCAATGAGTGTTCTAAAAAAGTTCCTTATGGTGAGACTTGAATCCGCAGTGGAGTATGTACCTTGCAATGAAGAGGAGTATGTTGAGAATGAAACCGATATGACCAATATTGTAGAAGACCCAATTGAGCTTGCAAAGGATTGTAATGAAGATGTTGATGCCGAGATTTTGGTTAAGGAAGAAACGGACGAAGAATGGTTACAAGGTTTGATAGAGGACCATGATATACAAGAGGTGAATAATTCACTTGAGTTTTTAAAGGATGAAGAGGATTCCGTGATACAAGAGATTGTGATAGGTTTGTCTAACCCTTTGCATATTGTTTCTTCTCCTTTACTTGATTCTCATACTATGTAGGTTTTGGAACAAGAAACCGTGGTAGTCCCTGACTTCTATATTCTTTATACAATTCCAAGTGTGGACAAGAATAAGTGTGGGGGAAACTTTGATCGGTTAATAGCTTCATTTCTGTTTTATATTACTAATATTTGTGTGAAGCTAGTGTTTGCAAAACAGGTGCTATGGATGGATCCCCAACTTTTCTGATTATTGGTGTATGGAGAATTCTCTTGCAAGTCGAGCTGACGACTCTAAACCAAGCGCTAAATGGGAGGCAACCCACTGGTTTTGTGTATCTGTCTCTATCTTTTTATTTCTCAAGTCTTTTATCTTTATTTTCTTATTTTGGATATTTGCATATCAAAATTCCAATTGTTAGAGATTTTTGAACAATTTAGAAAAAACACTAGCCTTTCTAAGTAGATGGAATTTTTTCTTGACGATGAGGTATATATTGGCTGAGTGGGATTAGATGCCAACTAAATAGCTTGTTTAGTGTTTATCCTCTATTGTTCAGAAATAGCTATGAGTTGGAGTTTCAGTTTTTTATTATGTATTTTATTTTCTTATTATGTATATATATCATGTTTTGAATTTCCCATCTTGAACTTTACTTTGATTTACATTGAGGACAATGTAAAGTTTAAATGGGGGGGAGTGTTCTCATACAGAGTTTTTAGGCTTGTTAGTTTTCCCTTGTGTTTTAAAAAAAGAAAAAAAAATGATAAACTCCTAAGTCTAGAAACTTGTGCCTTACACTAATGGAAACATCGTGGTTGTAGGAGTTGAGGAACCCATTAGTAGAGCCTATTCATATAACAATGAACAAAATATAAAAACTAAATAACATGTTAGTTGTCACCATATGTCGGAGTCGTCATCATATCATGTTCTATTTTTATTTTTTCATATTTATCTATTGTTTCTCTAAGAGATTTGGGGGGGCACCAACATCGAATTGTTATCACTGCTAGGATGAAATAGAGTGATTGAGTTACTACAAAAAAGAGACCAGACCAATTTTACCAAACGGTGTATATATATATATATAAAAGATTGACACTTGGATAGCAATATGTGTGTGTTCTCCCTGTCTCCGTCGCCTAAGCAAGCGTGGAATGCAGGATCCATGGGAATTACCATGTAATCTGCTGACAAGAATCATGCGCTTGGATTCAAAAAGATCCAATCATGTTATCGATTTGATTGAAAAATAAAATAAAATAATTGAAAAAAGAAGAAAGAAAAACATAATTATTATTATATTGAATAAAATCGATCACCGGTTCCCTTGTATATGCCAGTGAATTGATCTAGAATTAAGTTTGTCGACCACTGGTTCCCTTGTATATGCCAGCTGTGTTGATATTAGAATTCAGACCAGTAGCTCAATCCATTAGGATTTTTAGGTTTGTTTTGGCAGTGACCTTCAAACAGATTTGGGAAACACCGTTCACCTTAGTCAACAGTCCGCCACCATCTACTTTCTATATCCATCTTCTTAATCTTTTCATGTGATTGTGGTTGATTCGATTCCGAGTATTGTGGTTGTGTTCAACTTTCTGATAAAGCTATATTACTAATTTATGAATTGGATTTGAAAGTGGGTACTTCCTCTTGTAATCATTGATAGTATGCCAATTAATAAAAATATTTAGTGCCATTCTTAAATTTTCACAGGTGGCTGGAGTTAGAAATATAGGTTTTGTAGGTATACCTCTTGTATACCTTCACGAGACTAAAACTCGTCCACTAGGGACACCTAGGGGTTTAAAGGCTTGTTATACGTGCTAAGTGTGACCGTAGCCTCGACGACACGGAGTTGTATGTATGTTTTAAAATTATTTTGTTTGATTTGCTCGAGGACTAGCAAAGTCTAAGTGTGGGGGAATTTGATAGGTGTCACAAACGCATTAATTTACTATCTATTGTTTATGCTTTCTTTGCTATTTTCTTGTAAATTTTGTATCTTATATTTACTTTTGAGTTATCAGGTACTTTGGAGTTATTTCAAGCAAAAGAAGAAGAAAACACTCATTTGGAGGAAAAAAAGGAGAAAATGGGTATTCCATGGGTGAATGCTATTGGGAGCTCATATGAGGATAAGGGACAACCAACTGGAGTTTAAGAAGAATTGCTAAAAGCACTCTTGGGTGATGATAGTTGTCCCATACTAATAGACTTAGTTAGGTCGAACTCGGCTGATTCAGACAACATTTCATTTCTATTGTTCAGCTGCAAATGGGGTGAACTGCTGGTGATTCAAGTGTGAGAAGATGATTTCGATGTTCAAGAAGGCAAAGAAAGGATTGGGTTTAGATAGAATTTGATGTTGCTATTAAGAAGAATATGATTGTTGCTTCTGGGATTCGAGTTGCAGGCAGAGGAAATGGGTTTGCTGATGCTGAGAAGAACAAGGAAGAATTGATGGTTCTGGTTAGGGTTCTGAGTCACAGATGAAGATTCTAGTTCGAAGACAAACAGGGAACAATCATTTGAAACGGATTTTGTATATGGCAGCTGTATGATTTGAATTTGGGGATTCTGAGTTAGGGTTTGACCAAGAACATATGGCAGTGAATGAGTTGAACTAAGAAATTGTGAAGAACAGATTGAGAAGAAATAGAAACTTGGGTTTGCGATGGGTTAAACTCAAATTCGAGTTTGGGTTGATTATGGAAGTGATCTGAGCTTCAATGCTGGGAGTTGGTGGAGGTTGCTCTGCAGGATTGATGTTGTTCAAGATAGTGGTTGCTGCTGTTTCTGAGTTGCAGAACAGGGAATGTGAGAATGGTGGTGAAGCTAAATGCTAGAAGCTGAGACTGCAGATGGATAATGGTTTGATGTGCTGGTTAAGGAATGAATGTAGTGCAGGAACTGAGCCAAGGAGCAGCTGCAGTTGCAGGAAAGAACAACGGAGATTTGCGAGTCTGAGACAAGGAAGAACTTGGTGGTATGAGTTGGTTCTAGAAATCAGTTGAGATGGTGATGGTTGAGATTGCATTTCAAGTTGTAATGGCTAGGTCAAGAGGATGGATTTATGCTGAAAGGGTATGCAAGAAGAAGTTGCGGTGATTGGTTAGAATGGATGTGTGAAAGTACTGCTGTTAGTTTGAGTTTGTCTATGGCAGAGAAGGTTAAGTTGCAACTGGTGATGCCATTTTCGGCAGTAAGATTAAGATGAGGTGGACTGGTATTGCAGGTGGAGTTGTGATTATGGGTGTTGCAGGTGGAATGTTAGCTGAACAGGGAATTGCAGAACATGGGTCTGTAAGTCAGACTTGCTTGAGGTGCAGTTAAACTGAGATTGTGCTGGTTTTGTAACTGAATAAGAGCTGATAATGCTGTTTTGGTGAGAGTCTGAGCTGAGCAAGAGTTGCAGATAGAGTTACAAGTGCTGCTGAGAATACAAACAAGGAACTGGTAATGGAATTGAATGGTTCTTAATGTGTGCAAGACAATGGCTCTGGTTATGTTACAGAGCTGAGTAACTACTGGGGTTATGAGCTTAGTCTTGGATCTGCAATGGACTGAGACATGGGTTGAAGGAGTTGGTGCAATATAGTTATGGAGTTGAGGTTGCAGTGAATATTGAAGCTGCAGAATGTTTGAGTTCATGGTAATTGTTGCTTCCAGGGAATGAAATGTGCACTTGGTGGTGAGTTGAATTGTTGGAGGACGGTGCTTGCAGCTGAGACAGGGAACGTATGAGTTGTGTTGCATGGTTTAGTCTTAGGCAGAGATGGAGCTGTTGAAGATGGCTTGGAATTGAACTGATAAAGCTGCAGAATACAGTGAGATGGGTGAAATTATAAGATGCAGGAGCAATTGCAGGTTTGAGCTACAAGAGTTGGATGGGGTTGAACTGAAGAGCTGAAACAAATGGTGGTGTTCTGTGTTGAATGCATGAATTGCAGCTGCAGTTGGAGGTGAAACTGAGCCTGAGATGAAGTGCTGAATAGATGAATCTTAGGGGTTGTGTATGACTGAATGACTGCTGATGATGGCGATTCTGGTGGTACTGAGGTTGATGAGTAAGATGTGTGTGTGCGGTCGGCGATGGAAGAAGGTTCAATAGTGGTGAATTGAACGTGAATGTATGTTTGCAGGGAAGTAGATGATTGAAGAATGAACTGTTACTTCTGGAAACTGATAGTTGAGTGAAAATTAGGCTGTCAGGTCCAGAGAACTGACAAGCCAAATGTTCTAAGAGCTAACGGGCTTGTGGGCTGTGTTGAGGCGAAAGCAGGAAGTGAGTTATGGGATGGACATTTATCCTTAACCAAGATTTGGAAGTCGGATATTCACACACACATCAGGAGAAGATTTATAAGCGCATATTCACAACAACAAAGGGGGACACTTTATCTCATATCTCATCTTCTATTTTTGTTCTAGGGTTTAGAAAGATGAAATCCTTTCTTTTTCTTCTTGTGATGAACTCCTTGAACATGAGTAGTTAATTTTATTATTGGTTTATGGATTAAGTTGATTTCACATAACATGATTTTGGGTTTAATGAATTAGTTTTGTCTCATTTATCGTTCAGATTTTCTGAAAATATAGTTGTATGATTGACGTATTACAATATGATTGAGTATTTATTTTGTCAAGTTGCAAATTGGTAGAACTCATATTCATATCTACAGCTAGTTTAGGATTAATCATCGAGCGATAATCCTTGAACACAAGTAGCATAAATATGATTGTAGGTTATAGTGATATATCCTTGTAATCATATGAGAACCATGACCTTTGTTCGAATTGTTTGCGCAATGTATTTCAATTGCATTGATTAGCCTAATTTCATGAATTCTAATGCTCCATGGGAATTGAACTTGATTAGCGAAAGGCGTTAGGTTATTCTTTTGGTAGAATTCATATTTGCATCGTTTTACATGTATGTGTGATGATAAGAGGAAATTGCGGGATATTCTTTCGACTAGGTATCTTAGGGCTTTTGATAATGAGAGATTAAATATCAATTCTAGTTATTAAGACAAGAACGTGTTAGTGAATGAAAACGAAATCCTTGACCAATACTTTCACATCCTTGATTTGCGTGTTTACTTTTCATTGTTTGCTTTTATTTTATTTTAGTTTATATAAAATCAGAAAACCCCCATTGTTTTATATAGGAAACGATAACATATTGACAACCTAAGTCCTCTTTGTGGGAACAATCCCTTCTTGCCCTTGCTTCATTATATATTTGAGTAGTAAGAAAGCGTAATTATTTTTGACGTCAACGACAGCGATCAAATGTTGGCGCCGTTGCCGGGGAGGCAGCGGTTGTCACTTGTTTTTGGTTTCTTATTTTTAGGTTTGTTTTTGTTTTTCTTATTTTCTGGTTTTTAACCTTGGTTTGAGAATCTTGTTTCAGGTACCAATTTCTATGGACGAAGCATATTGGAACAATCAATACGGTTATCAACCTCAACAAAATTATGACAACACCCTTGCGGGGAATACAATCAAAACCAATCCTTTGGTTATGGTCAATATTCTATGTACCCTTTGAGTTATTCTCATACATATCAACCTTCTTATGGTAGGTATGTAAGTGAGCAACCACAAGGAGGGGAAATTAGTTGTACTCCTATTCATATTTCTTCGAGTTTGGTAGATGAGATGCAACAATTTATGGTCAGCATGGAGTCAGTTTGTAGAAAACCAAGCATGGAGCCAGTTTCATCGATCGAATATGCTAATAGTATGTTTGGCCCAGTTTCTAATCGTAGTTATGATCATTCACCCATTCAAAGGGAAGATAATTGGCCTAGAAATACTGAAGTAAGTGATTCTACTTTTTCCTTGTCGAACGAGCTTTACCAACAAATGAAACACTATTTTCAAAATTTGGATGGATCACTCCAAGAGCTTAAAAAAGGTGTTTCCAATTTAAGACAAGGCATTGAAGAATACAAAGAGGACATGCAAAATTATGCAAAAAACCAATCTTTGGGAAGTGGTATCCAATCTTATGTTAACTATGATAGTGAAGATGTCTATGAAAATACATCGCTTGAACCAATTTATGGTGACATCCCCGAGGAGTGTACAATGGAGTCTTTTTGCAATCAAGGTGAAGATGAAAAGGAATATGATGACACTAGTGTAGCTTACTCGAGCATTGATCTTTATAACGATCAAGAACCTATTCAAAAGGTATAGCTTGAGGATGATGCAATGAGTGTTCTAAAAAAGTTCCTTATGGTGAGACTTGAATCCGCAGTGGAGTATGTACCTTGCAATGAAGAGGAGTATGTTGAGAATGAAACCGATATGACCAATATTGTAGAAGACCCAATTGAGCTTGCAAAGGATTGTAATGAAGATGTTGATGCCGAGATTTTGGTTAAGGAAGAAACGGACGAAGAATGGTTACAAGGTTTGATAGAGGACCATGATATACAAGAGGTGAATAATTCACTTGAGTTTTTAAAGGATGAAGAGGATTCCGTGATACAAGAGATTGTGATAGGTTTGTCTAACCCTTTGCATATTGTTTCTTCTCCTTTACTTGATTCTCATACTATGTAGGTTTTGGAACAAGAAACCGTGGTAGTCCCTGACTTCTATATTCTTTATACAATTCCAAGTGTGGACAAGAATAAGTGTGGGGGAAACTTTGATCGGTTAATAGCTTCATTTCTGTTTTATATTACTAATATTTGTGTGAAGCTAGTGTTGCAAAACAGGTGCTATGGATGGATCCCCAACTTTTCTGATTATTGGTGTATGGAGAATTCTCTTGCAAGTCGAGCTGACGACTCTAAACCAAGCGCTAAATGGGAGGCAACCCACTGGTTTTGTGTATCTGTCTCTATCTTTTATTTCTCAAGTCTTTTATCTTTATTTTCTTATTTTGGATATTTGCATATCAAAATTCCAATTGTTAGAGATTTTTGAACAATTTAGAAAAAACACTAGCCTTTCTAAGTAGATGGAATTTTTTCTTGACGATGAGGTATATATTGGCTGAGTGGGATTAGATGCCAACTAAATAGCTTGTTTAGTGTTTATCCTCTATTGTTCAGAAATAGCTATGAGTTGGAGTTTCAGTTTTTTATTATGTATTTTATTTTCTTATTATGTATATATATCATGTTTTGAATTTCCCATCTTGAACTTTACTTTGATTTACATTGAGGACAATGTAAAGTTTAAATGGGGGGAGTGTTCTCATACAGAGTTTTTAGGCTTGTTAGTTTTCCCTTGTGTTTTAAAAAAAGAAAAAAAATGATAAACTCCTAAGTCTAAAACTTGTGCCTTACACTAATGGAAACATCGTGGTTGTAGGAGTTGAGGAACCCATTAGTAGAGCCTATTCATATAACAATGAACAAAAATAAAAACTAAATAACATGTTAGTTGTCACCATATGTCGGAGTCGTCATCATATCATGTTCTATTTTTATTTTTTCATATTTATCTATTGTTTCTCTAAGAGATTTGGGGGGCACCAACATCGAATTGTTATCACTGCTAGGATGAAATAGAGTGATTGAGTTACTACAAAAAAGAGACCAGACCAATTTTACCAAACGGTGTATATATATATATATAAAAGATTGACACTTGGATAGCAATGTGTGTGTTCTCCCTGTCTCCGTCGCCTAAGCAAGCGTGGAATGCAGGATCCATGGGAATTACCATGTAATCTGCTGACAAGAATCATGCGCTTGGATTCAAAAAGATCCAATCATGTTATCGATTTGATTGAAAAATAAAATAAAATAATTGAAAAAAGAAGAAAGAAAAACATAATTATTATTATATTGAATAAAATCGATCACCGGTTCCCTTGTATATGCCAGTGAATTGATCTAGAATTAAGTTTGTCGACCACTGGTTCCCTTGTATATGCCAGCTGTGTTGATATTAGAATTCAGACCAGTAGCTCAATCCATTAGGATTTTTAGGTTTGTTTTGGCAGTGACCTTCAAACAGATTTGGGAAACACCGTTCACCTTAGTCAACAGTCCGCCACCATCTACTTTCTATATCCATCTTCTTAATCTTTTCATGTGATTGTGGTTGATTCGATTCCGAGTATTGTGGTTGTGTTCAACTTTCTGATAAAGCTATATTACTAATTTATGAATTGGATTTGAAAGTGGGTACTTCCTCTTGTAATCATTGATAGTATGCCAATTAATAAAAATATTTAGTGCCATTCTTAAATTTTCACAGGTGGCTGGAGTTAGAAATATAGGTTTTGTAGGTATACCTCTTGTATACCTTCACGAGACTAAAACTCGTCCACTAGGGACACCTAGGGGTTTAAAGGCTTGTTATACGTGCTAAGTGTGACCGTAGCCTCGACGACACGGAGTTGTATGTATGTTTTAAAATTATTTTGTTTGATTTGCTCGAGGACTAGCAAAGTCTAAGTGTGGGGGAATTTGATAGGTGTCACAAACGCATTAATTTACTATCTATTGTTTATGCTTTCTTTGCTATTTTCTTGTAAATTTTGTATCTTATATTTACTTTTGAGTTATCAGGTACTTTGGAGTTATTTCAAGCAAAAGAAGAAGAAAACACTCATTTGGAGGAAAAAAAGGAGAAAATGGGTATTCCATGGGTGAATGCTATTGGGAGCTCATATGAGGATAAGGGACAACCAACTGGAGTTTAAGAAGAATTGCTAAAAGCACTCTTGGGTGATGATAGTTGTCCCATACTAATAGACTTAGTTAGGTCGAACTCGGCTGATTCAGACAACATTTCATTTCTATTGTTCAGCTGCAAATGGGGTGAACTGCTGGTGATTCAAGTGTGAGAAGATGATTTCGATGTTCAAGAAGGCAAAGAAAGGATTGGGTTTAGATAGAATTTGATGTTGCTATTAAGAAGAATATGATTGTTGCTTCTGGGATTCGAGTTGCAGGCAGAGGAAATGGGTTTGCTGATGCTGAGAAGAACAAGGAAGAATTGATGGTTCTGGTTAGGGTTCTGAGTCACAGATGAAGATTCTAGTTCGAAGACAAACAGGGAACAATCATTTGAAACGGATTTTGTATATGGCAGCTGTATGATTTGAATTTGGGGATTCTGAGTTAGGGTTTGACCAAGAACATATGGCAGTGAATGAGTTGAACTAAGAAATTGTGAAGAACAGATTGAGAAGAAATAGAAACTTGGGTTTGCGATGGGTTAAACTCAAATTCGAGTTTGGGTTGATTATGGAAGTGATCTGAGCTTCAATGCTGGGAGTTGGTGGAGGTTGCTCTGCAGGATTGATGTTGTTCAAGATAGTGGTTGCTGCTGTTTCTGAGTTGCAGAACAGGGAATGTGAGAATGGTGGTGAAGCTAAATGCTAGAAGCTGAGACTGCAGATGGATAATGGTTTGATGTGCTGGTTAAGGAATGAATGTAGTGCAGGAACTGAGCCAAGGAGCAGCTGCAGTTGCAGGAAAGAACAACGGAGATTTGCGAGTCTGAGACAAGGAAGAACTTGGTGGTATGAGTTGGTTCTAGAAATCAGTTGAGATGGTGATGGTTGAGATTGCATTTCAAGTTGTAATGGCTAGGTCAAGAGGATGGATTTATGCTGAAAGGGTATGCAAGAAGAAGTTGCGGTGATTGGTTAGAATGGATGTGTGAAAGTACTGCTGTTAGTTTGAGTTTGTCTATGGCAGAGAAGGTTAAGTTGCAACTGGTGATGCCATTTTCGGCAGTAAAGATTAAGATGAGGTGGACTGGTATTGCAGGTGGAGTTGTGATTATGGGTGTTGCAGGTGGAATGTTAGCTGAACAGGGAATTGCAGAACATGGGTCTGTAAGTCAGACTTGCTTGAGGTGCAGTTAAACTGAGATTGTGCTGGTTTTGTAACTGAATAAGAGCTGATAATGCTGTTTTGGTGAGAGTCTGAGCTGAGCAAGAGTTGCAGATAGAGTTACAAGTGCTGCTGAGAATACAAACAAGGAACTGGTAATGGAATTGAATGGTTCTTAATGTGTGCAAGACAATGGCTCTGGTTATGTTACAGAGCTGAGTAACTACTGGGGTTATGAGCTTAGTCTTGGATCTGCAATGGACTGAGACATGGGTTGAAGGAGTTGGTGCAATATAGTTATGGAGTTGAGGTTGCAGTGAATATTGAAGCTGCAGAATGTTTGAGTTCATGGTAATTGTTGCTTCCAGGGAATGAAATGTGCACTTGGTGGTGAGTTGAATTGTTGGAGGACGGTGCTTGCAGCTGAGACAGGGAACGTATGAGTTGTGTTGCATGGTTTAGTCTTAGGCAGAGATGGAGCTGTTGAAGATGGCTTGGAATTGAACTGATAAAGCTGCAGAATACAGTGAGATGGGTGAAATTATAAGATGCAGGAGCAATTGCAGGTTTGAGCTACAAGAGTTGGATGGGGTTGAACTGAAAAGCTGAAACAAATGGTGGTGTTCTGTGTTGAATGTATGAATTGCAGTTGCAGTTGGAGGTGAAACTGGGCCTGAGATGAAGTGCTGAATAGATGAATCTTAGGGGCTGTTTATGACTGAATGACGGCTGATAATGGCGATTCTGGTGGTACTGAGGTTGATGAGTAAGTTGTGTGTGTGCGGTCGACGATGGAAGAAGGTTCAATAGTGGTGAATTGAACATGAATGTATGTTTGTAGGGAAGTAGATGATTGAAGAATGAACTGTCACTTCTGGAAACTGATAGTTGAGTGAAAATTAGGATGTCAGGTCCAGAGAACTGACAAGCCAAATGTTCTAAAAGCTAACGAGCTTGTGGGCTGTGTTGAGGCGGAAGCAGGAAGTGAGTTATGGGCTGGACATTTAGCCTTAACCAAGATTTGGAAGTCGGATATTCACACACACATCAGGAGAAGATATATAAGCGCATATTCACACAACAACAAAGGGGACACTTTATCTCATATCTCATCTTCTACTTTTGTTCTAGGGTTTAGAAAAATGAAAGCTTTCTTTTTCTTTTTGTGATGAACTCCTTGAACATGAGTAATTAATTTTATTATTGTTTTATGGATTAAGTTGATTTCACATAACATGATTTTGGGTTTAATGAATTAGTTTTGTCTCATATTTATCGTTCATGATTCTCTGAAAATATAGTTGTATGATTGACGTATTACAACATGATTGAGTATTTATTTTGTCAGAACTCATATTCATATCTATAGCTAGTTTAAGATTAATCATCGAGCGATGATCCTTGAACACAAGTAGCATAAATATGATTGTAGGTTATAGTGATATATCCTTGTAATAATATGAGAACCATGACCTTTGTTCGAATTGTTTGCGCAATGTATTTTAATTGCATTGATTAGCCTAATTTCATGAATCTTAATGCTCCATGGGAATTGAACTTGATTAGCGCAAGACATTAGGTTATTCTTTTGGTAGAATTCATACTTGCATTGTTTTACATGTATGTGTGATGATAAGAGGAAATTGCGGGATATTCTTTCGACTAGGTACCTTAGGGCTTTTGATAATGAGAGATTAAATATCAATTCTAGTTATTAAGATAAGAACGTGTTAGTGAATGAAAACGAAATCCTTGACCAATACTTTCACATCCTTGATTTGCGTGTTTACTTTTCATTATTTTTCTTTTATTTTAGTTTAGTTTATATAAAAATCAGAAAACCCCCATTATTTTATATAGAAAACCATAACATATTGACAACCTAAGTCCTCTCTGTGGGAACGATCCTTTCTTGCCCTTGCTTCATTTTATATTTTGAGTAGCAATAAAGTGTAATTATTTCTGACGCCAACGACAACGATCATATAGAAATTTGAGGAGATTGAGGATGAGTTGAAACCAAAGTGGATGGAGACGATACAAATATAGAAGTAATAGATGGAACTGATACAAAAGCATCACAAAAGAGAGACTCATATGGAAAGTCAATTTCATCAAATGCCACACTTTTGGAGATGATCTACATATGAGTAAAGGGATTGAGACATCTGTACCCTTTGCTTATACTTCTATAGCCAGGAAAAATGCATTTGACCCACATGTTTTCTAGTTTATGATTATTATAAGACCTGATACATGGATAGTATGCACAACCACATTTAAGAAAACGATAATCTGGACACACATAATAAAGAGATTCCAATGGAGTAGAATTACCTAAAATAGGTTTACGTAATCTTTTGATCAAGTAGTTGGTGAAAAAGCGGGGGTCTAACAACCACACCCAATGTTTCGTTTAGGCAATTTGTATGGACTAACTCCAATATAATTCTGAGAGCACCAATTAATAAAGCGATCTCAATCAAGAAATATATCCAAGAGTTATATCTCTGTTTCACAATGTAATCAGCAAATCAAACAGATAGAAATCCGCAAGCCTGATTATTATGTGAAACTACTTGAACGGTACCAAAGACCAATGTTCGAGTGTCAATCAATTTATATAAACAACCAAAGGTTGGATTATCTAATTGATTGAACTATGGGAAACCGCAAATGCAGAAAACCCCCCGGACCTAGTCCATATTTGAACACCACACTGTATTAATACGCTACAGACACTAGCCTACTCCAAGTTAACTTCAGACTGGAATGTAGTTGGGACCTAACCAATCTCACAATGATCAAGGTATGGTCGCGTTCCTTACACCTATGAATCCTAGTAGGACTCTGCGCACTTGATTCCCTTAGCTGATCTCACCCACAACTAAAAGTTGCTACGACCCAAATTCGAAGACTTGATAAACCAATGTGTCTCACACACAAAAAGTCTATTGAATAGATAAATCTGTCTCCCACAGAAATACCCACAACTTTTGTTCTGTCTTTTCATAAATCAAGGTGAACAAGAACCAATTGATATACCAGACTTATATTCCCGAAGAACAACCTAGTAATATCAATCACCTCACAATAATCTTAATCGTATGGTAGCGAAATAAGATATTGTGGAATCACAAAAGATGAGACGAAGATGTTTGTGACTACTTTTTATCTTTCCTATCAGAGATTAAATCTCGAGCAAATCTTAGAGAAGATAGTACTCAATCATGACTGAAAACAACAAGATCAGAACACGCAACTACAAAGAAAATAGTTGGGTCTGGCTTCACAATCCCAATGAGGTCTAATGCTCAACTACACAATCTATCCTAGTCCGAGACATTACTATAAGTAGACTAGAAATCAAGACTTATAGTTTTGATCACTAACATCGACAAACATGCTTGAGATAACAACGCTTGCGAGTTCGACCGAGCAGTGCTCTAAATCTCAAGCTTGTTGTCAAGTTCAGTTGCCAAAACTATAAGTCTTGATTTCTAGTCCACTTATAGATAAATCTCGTATTAGGATAGTAAGTGTAGTTGAGCATTAGACTTCACGGCGTTCATCGATTGAAGACGAAGAACTACTAAGGGGAGCTTGTGGAACTTCATCAACAAAAGGTATGTGGAGACTTGAACTAATCTATCACTCAAAAGTCTATCTACTCTATCTCCTATTTTGAGACAAAGGTCGTATAACTATATAGACTCCGATTATACACATTTGATATTTCGAGCTGAGTTTAACTCGTTTACATATTTCTTGAAATATGTGTTGGTAAGATTTCACTTTAACCAAGTTCATCTTATATTATTGACGAAAGTCAAAAGATGATCATGTGAAAATCGCCTTGTAACATCTTACATGATTTGTGTGAGACGGTCATTTGATGTAGACTCGAAATGTTTCGTATTGATCATTTGATCACTTGAAAATCGCTTTGAAGCTAATAGTTTGTGTGAGACAGCTATTGTCGTCTTCTAAGAATGTTTCAATGATTTAAATGAGAGTTTAGAACACTTAACCATAATTAGATTATGTGCACAGTATGCATACTAGCATATGTGTTGATCCAAGACCGAAATGTAGTATGCATACCCGTATGCGTACTGGCGAGGTCAGGTAAAGTCCGGGAGCTAAAGTATGCGTACCAGTACGCGTACTGGCGAAGTGAGTTGAAGTCCGGGTACTATAGTATGTGTATCAGTATGCGTACTGGACTCAACTGAAACTTGGAAGTGTACGACGACATGCATACCCGTTTGCATACTTGCGAACATAGTCCAAGTCCGGCTACTTAGGTATGCGTACCCGTTTGCATACTTGAGTGGGTTATGTTCTAAAATCGGTTTGTTTATAAACTAATACATTTATATAATAAGGTGTTTGTGGGTGAAAACTGTTTCTGCTGATTTTGGTAATTTTGGGTGTGTGGATGAGAAACAAGTCTAAACCCTAAACAATGCACTGCACGGGAGTACTTTTGATTCGAGAGATCAATCTGTACAATCTTGGCCTAAACCAAGAAATGGTCGTTCCAGGCTTGCTTCGGTCACAAAGTGAAGGAGAAGGGTTGGTCTTAGGGAGGGAAGCGAAGAGAGTGTTGAGACCAGAATGGTTAATTATGAATATGTGGCTTGTTTATGACTTGTATCGGAAAGTGGAACTGGCTTGTAGAATGAAAAGCTATCAGTTCTTGGTGATTTCTAGATACTACGTTGTTGCCGACCAAAACTTGTGTTTTCATGGAAATAGGTGAAGCCTATTTATACAAGTCATGTTGAAACGTACCCTGGTCTCGTAGGAAGTGAGAACGATTGAGTGGTGTCAGAATGGAGTAACGTATAACCGTCAGAAACCCATGCTTCCATGATGAAGGAAGTGGATCCGTTTACACCCGTTACTTCTTGCCGCCACTAATTGTCACGCTACATGACACTTTCTTATAACGGGCGCATTGCACGTCGCACGCTGTAAACTACCAGACCAATACCCTGATGAGTATCCCCAGTTTGTGACATGTTTGATGTCTCGAGTGTTTTTGTGGAAAACGTGTAGCGGGTTGCTATGTGTGGCTAGTCAAAGTCAAGAGTCTTGCCGCAGGAAAATAACATGTGATGCTATTAGGCACGTCTTGGCTGATCGCCTAAAACTTTCCACAAGTCTGTCAGTTCGGTGGCGAACTTGGATGGCTGAGATTTCATCTCATGAAGAAGGGTAGCCGTTGATTATGGCTACCTTATGTTGGCGTCTAGTAATGGAAAGGTGGCGTTTTTGGTGTATGCCAGTGGCACTGCGGCATGACTGGTATAGCTCGTGCATGCCAGTGGCACGGTGGTATAAGTGGCGCCTGGCGTAGCCATGGCCACGAGATTTAAGAGGCTGGTCTCCTAAAACTTTCCACAAGTCCGTCAGTTCGGTGGGGAACTTGGATGGATGAGATTGCATCTCAAGAGAAAGGATGGCCATTGATTATGGCCATATCTTGTTGTATAACAAAGTGGCGCCATTGGCATGCCAGTGGCATAGCCGTGGCAACTGTTGTGGCATATTGGTGTTAGACCCAAGTATGACTTCGGTAACATTGGCCATGTTACTAAGTTAATCTTAAGGACTTAGGAGAGTTACTGAACTCCGATGGCATGGCAAATTTTTCCTGAATTAAGGTTTGGCGTATCGCAACTTTGCCTCTTTTAATACTGTGGCAGGTTTAGAGCGACCTGATTGGTCGATTAAAAGAGGGGCCTACCAAACGCGGGCGTGGCCACACTTCTGGTGTGCGTGTGGCAAGTTTAGAGTGACCTGATTGGTCTATGGGAAGGGGGCCGACAAGCAACATGGGGTCGGCCTCATTCTAAATGCGTGTGGCACATTTAGGGCGACCTGATTGGTCGATGGAAAGGGGGCCGACAAGCAAGGGCGTGGCCACACTTCCAGTGCACCATGGCGGATTTAAAGTGACCTGATGGGTCGATGTAAAGGCGGGAGACAAGAAGTATGGGGCCAGCCTCATTCTAAGTGCATGTGGCGCATTTAGAGCGACCTGATTGGTCGATGGAAAGGGGGCCGGAAAGCAAGGGCGTGGCCACACTTCCAGTGCACCGTGGCGGGTTTAAAGCGATCTGATTGGTCGACAAAGGAATAACGGACATTTGGGTAGCATGGGGCGTGGCCAAGTGGCGTCGACTAGACTATGGCATGGCCACGCTTCCCTCGTTGTTTCTCCTACTCTGCGGCTCTGTTTATTCTTTGCTTTCTGACTGAGTATTTTGCGCAAAGGCCTTAACCTTGGTACTTGGAGGTTCGTGCTACTCTGCTGCGAGTGAACAAAAATCCGTCATGCCATACCGATATTAAGGGTTCTGCCGGGGAACATAGCACCAGAAAAGTACTCAGTGAATCTTATATTAATATTACTTATAGGCAAGGCGCCGAAATTTACAGAACATCTGAGATGGTTGCTACATGCGCCAGTCTGGATAAATTGCATGTAAATATATTGAACGGCTCAATAAATATTCCAGTGGAGAGGTTAACACTCATGGCTCCGTTTCCTTACAGAGTGACGTCACATCAGATGCAAGGTTTTACAATTTTAACCCTAAGCTAAAAACCACCATCAACATTAAGTCCCATGCTTAGACGTAACAGTGGCATTGTTGCGGGGTAAGCATGAGATGCTGACAGACAAGGATAAAACCGAAACGGCAAGTCATGAATAGATTGTCAGGAAGATTTGGCTAACCTTTGTCAGGGGGCATGAAAAATATGTGATCCTTGCATTGGCGGCTTTGCATAAATTCGGCATGGCCACGGGGTGTTGGCATCAACGCTGTAACTTTGGCTACTAATTGAGAGAGGTGGCACTGCAACCTGGTCCGCGGAACAGGCGCTGGCTGGCTAGGTAAGGTAGATGGCGCTGCTTTGGCTGGCTGGAGCAAGCGGATATGACGCATTTCAACGCTAAGATGAAGATGTGTTGAGGTTGTGATGTCTGACAATACGGTAGTGAGTGTTGAGGAATTTGCACGTCTCAACACTAAGATAAAGGATGTGTTGAGGCAGCATGCCTGGCAACACAGTGGTAAGTGCCGAGGAATTTGCACGTCTCAACACTAAGAAAAAGGATGTGTTGTGGCAGCATGCCTGGCAACACAATAGAGGTGTTGAGGAATTTGCACGTCTTAACACCAAGAAGAGGGTGTGTTGAGGAAGCATGCCTAGCAACACAGTGGTGAGTGTTTAGGAATTTGCACATCTCAACACTAAGAGAAAGGATTTGTTGAGGCAGCATGCCTGGCAACACAATAATGGTGTTGAGGAATTTGCACGTCTCAACACCAAGAAGAGGGTGTGTTGAGGAAGCGTGCCTAGCGACACAGTGGTGAGTGTTGAGGAATTTGCACGTCTCAACACTAAGATAAAGGATGTGTTGAGGCAGCATGCCTGGCAACACAATAGTGGTGTTGAGGAATTTGCACGTCTCAACACCAAGAAGAGGGTGTGTTGAGGAATTTGCACGTCTCAACACTAAGAGAAAGGATGTGTTGAGGCAGCATGCCTGGCAACACAATAGTGGTGTTGAGGAATTTGCACGTCTCAACACCAAGAAGAGGGTGTGTTTAGGAAGCATGCCTAGCAACACAGTGGTGACTGTTGAGGAATTTGCACGTCTCAATACTAAGAGAAAGGATTTGTTGAGGCAGCATGCCTGGAAACACAATAGTGGTGTTGAGGAATTTGCACGTCTCAACACCAAGAAGAGTGTGTGTTGAGAAAGCATGCCTAGCAATACAGTGGTGAGTGTAGAGGAATTTGCACGTCTTAACACTAAGAGAAAGGATGTGTTGAGGCAGCATGCCTGGCAACACAATAGTGGTGTTGAGTAATTTGCACGTCTCAACACCAAGAAGAGGGTGTGTTGAGGAAGCATGCCTAGCAACACAGTGGTGAGTGTTGAGGATTTTTCACGTCTCAACACTAAGAGAAAGAATGTGTTGAGGCAGCATGCCGGGCAACACAATAGTGGTGTTGAGGAATTTGCACGTCTCAATACCAAGAAAAGGGTGTGTTGAGGAAGCATGCCTAGCAACACAATGGTGGGTGTAGAGGAATTTGCACGTCTTAACACTAAGAGAAAGGATGTGTTGAGGCAGCATGCCTGGCAACACAATAGTGGTGTTGAGGAATTTGCACGTCTCAACACCAAGAATAAGTTGTGTTGAGGAAGCATGCCTAGTAACACAATGGTGAGTGTTGAGGAATTTTCACGTCTCAACACTAAGAGAAAGGATGTGTTGAGGCAGCATGCCTGGCAACAAAATAGTGGTGTTGAAGAATTTGCACGTCTCAACACCAAGAAGAGGGTGTGTTGAGGAAGCATGCCTAGCAACACAGTGGTGAGTATTGAGGAATTTGCACGTCTCAACACTAAGATATTTAAAATTTATTGAATATACCTACTAGATATAAAACATTTAGTTTAAGGATAGTTACTTAGCTCTGTCTCCGCTAGGCAAGTACTTCGCGCATGATTGGGCTTTGGGTATTTTAGGCTCCCCCATGAGTGAGCAGCATCAAGCGTTAGTGATGACATCAGGATGATGACGGGTTGATAGACGGACGTCCTCAGGTCTTTGATGGGATGAAACAAAAGGTGGCCACAACTATGAACCTTGGATGGCTGCGATCACTGTCCTTGAAAAGTAGGAGTGTGATGGCTACATGCACTAACCTTGGAAGGAAGGAGTGTTGAAGCGGTTTCGGCTCCTGGAGAGGACGTTGAAGCTTATGGAGCAGAACGCCGAAGCTTCGGCTTTGGATCTGGGAGAGGATGTTGAGGCTTCGGCTATGGATCCTGGAGCAGCTTATGGAGAGAACGTTGAAGCGGAGAGGCTGCTGGAGCGAACGTTGAAGCGGAGCGACTTCTGGAGAGAACGTTGAAGCGGCTCTTGGAGAGAATTCCAGTGAAAGCGCCATTAACCCTTGACTTCGAAAAACAAGTTGATATGATATGGCATATGGGAAGACGGCACACAAATAGTGCTGGTCGGCAAGTCGTGTTTTTCTCCTCATGGGAAAGAATGCGCTTCTTCTGTTTGATTTTCCCTTGCAACTCTTAGAGTCTTGACAATTACAATGTTAAAGTTGGAGACCGCGTCAATCAGCGTGCTGTCAAACTCGACATATTTCAAGTGAACAGTGGTTAGGAGTCCCCAGTTCCATCTATCAATCGTGCTTTCCATGAGAGGTTGGGGTTTGGAACGGCTTCGCTGGCTGGAAACAACTGCTTTCCTGATACAGTGTTGTTGAGGGATGCAGATATGTCTTGACGCTGCACCTTGGAGAAATACAGAATCTCACATAAATGTTTCATCATAGACTGCACGATTTTTTGGACGGAGTCCCCAGAAATCATGCAGCTCCTGACGGGAAGAGGGTCTCTGTGAACTCAGGAGGGTTGCTGATTTTCTTTGCCTCGATTTTGGAGAAGTCGTTCCTGATCTTCACGTGTGATAACATTGGATTGCTGATTCTTTTCTACTGGGCGTTCAGGAGCAACACGAGCCTCTTCACCTATAGAGGCGCGTCCTACTGAAGTTCTTGCGCCGGATGTTAAAAGTATTCCTTGTCAGCTCCATTTGGGGTTGACGTGACTCTTGCAGTAGCCGTTCCATTAGTGTCTTGAGGAAGATAGGTATCTCTTTCTGAATTGTAGCCATGTCTGTCTGAGCCTCACGAGAATCTTTTGTCTTTCCATCAAATCAACAATGGTAAGAGGAGGTTGGCTTCCTCTGGATCCTCCAGTCTCTCGTCCCGGTGGTGGAGTGGTGGCGACTTTGGTGACAACTGGGGGTGTCACGCTTAAAGAAATATTGGGAATAGCGGCGGCTATGGCTCTGGTAATAGGAGGTGTTACACCAGAGGGGATGCTTCCGGTGTTGCTGGTGTCGGCGCTAGAGGGTGTAACGCCATGGGATGTGTTGACTGCACTTGCATAGGATACATTGGTGTTGGACATTTCCTCTTTCTCTCGTTGGATATGTCCACATACTATGTTTGCATCGTCGTTGGCGGGGGCACATACCTCAGACAAGGATTCAACATTTTGTGCCATCTCTAAAATTGGTGGCGTTCTCCGAGGAATGTTTGCTGGATCTTGCTATAGCCGGTTCGCCATACTCTTTACAAGACAAAACATCTTATTTTGCAGCTTGACAATATCAGCTCGATTTGCGGAAACATCTTCTAATAATTTTGCCATGCCTTCCATGGTGATTGGATTTCGAACATCGCGGCTTTAGAAGTGCTTCGGATGGCCGGGTAACTCCTGAAGCGGAAGGTTGGGATTGGTGATTGAAGTGAATTCTGGTTAATGATTGAATTTATACCTAAGACCCACCATCTTGAGTTTGGTAAAATTGGAATGAAAATCGAGAATTTGGCTTCGCAACCGAGAGATTAATCTCTCACTGTGGTCGCCAATTGTTTGTGGGTGAAAACTGTTTCTGCTGATTTTGGTAATTTTGGGTGTGTGGATGAGAAACGAGTCTAAACCCTAAACAACGCACTGCACGGGAGTACTTTTGATTCGTGAGATCAATCTGTACAATCCTGGCCTAAACCAAGAAATGGCCGTTCCAGGCTTGCTTCGGTCACAAAGTGAAGGAGAAAGGTTGGTCTTAGGGAGGGAAGCGAAGAGAGTGTTGAGACCAGAATGGTTAATTATGAAGATGTGGCTTGTTTTATGACTTGTATCAGAAACTGGAACTGGCTTATAGAATGAAAAGCTATCAGTTCTTGGTGATTTCTGGATACTACGTTGTTGCCGACCAAAACTTGTGTTTTGGTGGAAATAGGTGAAGCCTATTTATACAAGTCATGTTGAAACGTACCCTGGTCTCGTAGGAAGTGAGAACGATTGAGTGGTGTCAGAATGGAGTAACGTATAACCGTCAGAAACCCATGCTTCCATGATGAAGGAAGTGGATCCGTTTACACCCGTTACTTCTTTCCGCCACTAATTGTCCCGCTTCATGACACTTTCTTATAACGGGCGCATTGCACGCCGCACGCTGTAAACCGCCAGACCAATACCCTGATGAATATCCCTTAGTTTGTGACATGTTTGATGTCTCAAGTGTTTTCGTGGAAAACATGTAACATGTTGCTATGTATGGCAAGTCAAAGTCAAGAGTCTTGCCGCAGCAAAATATCATGTGATGCTATTAGGCACGTCTTGGATGATCGCCTAAACTTGCCACAAGTCCGTCAGTTAGGTGGAGAATTTGGATGGCTGAGATTGCATCTCATGAGGAAGGGTAGCCGTTGATTATGGCTACCTTCTGTTGGTGTCTAGTAATGGCACGGTGGCGTTTTTGGTGTATGCCAGTGGCACTGCGGCATGACTGGTATAGCTCGTGCATGCCAGTGGCACGGTGGTATAAGTGGCGCCTGGCATAGCCATGGCCACGAGATTTAAGCGGATGGTCGCCTAAAACTTGCCACAAGTCCGTCAGTTCGGTGGAGAACTTGGATCGATGAGATTGCATCTCAAGAGGAAGGATGGCCATTGATTATGGCCATATCTTGTTGTATAACAAAGTGGCGCCATTGGCATAGTGGCGTCTGGCGTAGCCATGGCGTGGCGGCATGCCAGTGGCATAGCCGTGGCAACTGTTGTGGCATATTGGTGTTAGACCCAAATATGACTTCGGTAACATTGGCCATGTTACTAAGTTAATCTTAAGGACTTAGGAGAGTTACTGAACTCAGTTGGCATGGCAACTTTGGCTAAATTAGGGTTTGGCGTATCGCAACCCTATTCAGCATGTGCGGCATGATGGTGTCGTGGCTGGCATAGTTAGCACATGCCAGTGGCACGAAGTAGCGTCTGGCGTAGCCTGGCCTCTAGATTTTGGCACATTGGCGTGGCAACATTGGCCTTGTTGCCACATCAATCCCAATGCTCTGGGAAGCATTACTTGGTTTGGTTGGCGTAGCAACTTTGCCTAAATTAGGGTTTGGTGCGTCAAAACCCTAATTAGCGCAAACACGCGTGCGACATGTGGCATGGCCATTGCACATCGATGTTTTGTGCAAATGGTTCCATAGCCACGCCAAAGGAACCATAGCCAGGCCATCATGTGGAAATGACCACAAGAGCAGGATTCCCACGGGTGGCCATGTCATGGCGCCATTATTAGGGTTTCCTGGGTCCTGTACAGTTCGTGGCATGTTGTGGGGCCCGGAGTGGCATGATTTGCACCACGACTGGAAATTAGGGTTAGGACTAACGCCACTAAACCAGAGTCGTGTTTGTAATAAACTAATTGAATATGTTAAGGCGTTTGGCCATGAACAAGGGGTGGGTTAGCACATTGGCGCGCTATTTATGGTAAGTTTCCACGTTCGGCATGTTTCTGTGGCAAAGTGGCGCGTTCGGAATGTTTGGCATGCCAATTAGCGTATTGGCACGACTTTTGGAAAGTCAATTTGGCATTATGACCATCTGGCGCAACTTTGCCTCTTTTAGTATTGTGACAGGTTTAGAGCGACATGATTGGTCGATTAAAAGAGGGGTCGACCAAACGCGGGCATGGCCACACTTCTGGTGTGTGTGGCAAGTTTAGAGTGACCTGATTGGTCTATGAGAGGGGGCCGGCAAGCAACATGGGGCCGACCTAATTCTAAATGTGTGTGGCACATTTAGGGCGACTTGATTGGTCGATGGAAAGGGGGCCGACAAGCAGTATGGGGCCGACCTCATTCTAAATGCATATGGCGCATTTAGAGCGACCTGATTGGTCGATGGAAAGGGGGCCGGCAAGCAAGGGCGTGGCCACACTTTCAGTGCACCGTGGCGGGTTTAAAGCGATATGATTGGTCGACAAAGGAAAAAGGGCCGTTTGGGTAGCATGGGGCGTAGCCAAGTGGCGTCGGCTAGCCTATGGCATGGCCACGATTCCCTCGTTGTGGCTCCTACTCCGCGGCTCTGTTTATTCTTTGCTTTCTGACTGAGTATTTTGCGCAAAGGCATTAACCTTGATACTTGGAGGTCCGTGCTACTCTGTTGTGAGTGAACACAAATCCGTCATGCCATACGATATTAAGGGTTCTGCCGGGGAATATAGCACAGGAAAAGTACTCAGTGAATCTTATATTAATAAGTAATATAGGCAAGGCGCTGAAATTTACAGAACATCTAGGATGGTTGCTACATGCGCCAGTCTGGATAAATTTCATGTAAATATATTGAATGGATCAATAAATATTCCAGTGGAGAGGTTAACACTCATGGGTCCGTTTCCTTACAGAGTGACGTCACATTAGATGCAAGGTTTTACAATTTTAACCCTAAGCTAAAAACCACAATCAACATTAAGTCCCCTGCTTAGCTCGGAACAGTGGCATTGTTGCGGGGTAAGCATGAGATGGTGACAGACAAGGATAAAACCGAAACGGAAAGTCATGAAGAGTTTGTCAGGAAGATTTGGCTAACCTTTGTCAGGAGGCATGAAGAATCTGTGATCCTTGCATTGGCGGCTTTGCATAAATTCGGCTTGGCCACGGGGTGTTGGCATCAATGCTGCAACTTTGGATACTGATTGGCAGAGGTGGCACTGCAACTTGGTCCGCGGAACGGGCGCTGGCTGGCTAGGAAAGGTAGATAGCGCTTCTTTGGCTGGATAGGAGCAAGCGGATATGGCGCATTTCAACACTAAGATGAAGATGTGTTGAGGCAGTGATGTCTGACAACACGGTAGTGAGTGTTGAGGAATTTGCACGTCTCAACACTAAGAGAATGGATTTGTTGAGGCAGCATGCCTGGCAACACAGTGGTGAGTGTTGAGGAATTTGCACGTCTCAACACTAATAGAAAATATGTGTTGAGGCAACATTACTGGCGACACAATAGTGGTGTTGAGGAATTTGCACGTCTCAACACCAATAAGAGGGTGTGTTGAGGAAGCATGCCTAGCAACACAGTGGTGAGTGTTTATGAATTTGCACGTCCCAACACTAAGAGAAAGGATGTGTTGAGGCAGCATGCCTGGCAACACAATAGTGGTGTTTAGGAATTTGCACTTCTCTACACCAAGAAGAGGGTGTGTTGAGGAAGCATGCCTAGCAACACAGTGGTGAGAGTTGAGGAATTTGCACGTCTCAACACTAAGAGAAAGGATGTGTTGAGGCAGCATGCCTGGAAACACAATAGTGGTGTTGAGGAATTTGCACGTCTCAACACCAAGAAGAAGGTGTGTTGAGGAAGCATGCCTAGCAACACAATGGTGATTGTTGAGGAATTTGTACGTCTCAACACTAAGAGAAAGGATGTGTTGAGGCAGCATGCCTGGCAATACAATAGTGGTGTTGAGTAATTTGCACGTCTCAACACCAAGAAGAGGGTGTGTTGAGGAAGCATGCCTAGCAACACATTGGTGAGTGTTGAGGAATTTGCACGTCTCAACACTAAGAGAAAGGATGTTTTGAGGCGGCATGCCTAGCAACACAATAGTGGTGTTGAGGAATTTGCACGTCTCAACACCAAGAAGAGGGTGTGTTGAGGAAGCATGCCTAGCAACACAGTGGTGACTGTTGAGGAATTTGCACGTCTCAACACTAAGAGAAAGGATGTGTTGAGGCAGCATGCCTGGCAATACAATAGTGGTGTTGAGGAATTTGCACATCTCAACACCAAGAAGAGTGTTTGTTGAGGAAGCATGCCTAGAAACACAGTGGTGAGTGTTGAGGAATTTGCACGTCTCAACACTAAGAGAAAGGATTTGTTGAGGAAGCATGCCTGGCAACATAATAGTGGTGTTGAGGAATTTGCACGTCTCAACACCAAGAAGAGGGTGTGTTAAGGAAGCATGCCTAGCAACATAGTGGTGACTGTTGAGGAATTTGCACGTATCAACACTAATAGAAAGGATGTGTTGAGGCAGCATGCCTGGAAACACAATAGTGGTGTTGAGGAATTTGCACGTCTCAACACTAAGAGAAAGGATGTGTTGAGGCAGCATGCCTGGCACCACAATTGTGGGAAACTTGATCTTGGCTTCTGTAACGCACGCCAGAATTCCTTTAAGACTGTTCAGAGCTTACTATCCATTAGACCTCTGGTTTGTCATGATAATCTCTGTTCATCTAAGACTTTGGAAAACTTTGATGATGTGAAACAGTCTAAAGGAAAAATTAAAAGTTCTTCTAAGAAAAATCGTTCAAGAAAACTTTATCGATGCTCAAAGATATGGAATCTCACTAAATTAACTCTTAATATTTTTGAGGAATACTATCATGATGGATCGATTGAAAAAGATCTATTTAGAGCTTTTGAAAGCGTTTTTCAATTCTTAGAAGAACTTAATTTGACTAAGGAAAAGAATCCTTCTGATAGAAGTTATGTACCTGTCAAATCATATATTCATGATGTACGAACTATGCTTACTACCAACTCATGTGAAATTGATAAAAAGATTTCTTGTGAGCTCGGTGTAAATTCTATCCGTCGGAAAACGTCTTTCCTCGGTCATAAAAAAAGGATTTAAAAAATTCTATTAACCCTGAGTATCATCATTTCTATGATTATACTTCTGGTACATTTCACGAATATCAACCGTAAAAGTTGCATGAGGATCCCTCTGCACATCTAGCCTCTCGATAACAAGCTTGGATATACCCCTTTTGTATATAACTTGAGATGGGGCAAGTAACGGTTTGACTTTTGTGCTTGGGTTAATTTATTTTTCTGAGAAAAATTCCTTGACAAGTTCTTTTTCTCTACCCAAGGCTAATTAAAGTGATGTAGTTCTTTCTACTATCCTTTTACTGCACTGTACCGATCCTTTCAGTGTGCGAACCTTGGTTATTGAACGCTTTAGAAATCATGCCTTCCTTTTGTGGGCCGCGGTTCATGAACGGGTCCAAGCCCATTATGGGGTATATAAGAAGTATGGTACGCGTACCCTTATTGTTCATTCTCTAGTTCGCGTACGTGAACTTTTCTAGGCTTCATGTATCATCTCCATTAAAACTCATCTTTGGAGATTCAAAAGAGGCTAAGGATTTTATTCTTCTTCAAGAAACAAATCAAGTAAGTTTTTCCTCTTCCTTGTACTCTCAATTTCTAGATCTCATGGGTAATTTCAAGGCCTCAAAGAAGGTTTTAAAAAACTTGGATTCATCATCATCTAGATTGACCATACCTTAAAATCAAGATTCTATTAGAATTAGATTTGTCAATGATTCAAATAATAATATTTTTGAAAATATTTCTTCTAGTGGTTTCATTTTACAAAAGAAATTGAATGTGGTTAGTGGTCATAAAGAAGATTTGGTTTGTTTTGAAAAATTTAATCTTGGAAACATCTTTAATGGTCTTGGTGAAGGCTTTGACACTCTCACAAGAATTTTCTATGCTAACATCCATGATGTTGATCTTGATGACATGGAATTCAAGACCATGATAAATAGAGAAAGAATTTTTGTTAATAGAGAGTTGATTTCAAGGATTACCAAAATTCCTTTGGGTAATTTTTGCCTTTCTAGACCAAGAGATGAAAGACCATCTTATGAAACCATTCCTAATGGTCTTTGTGGCAAGAGTGTTGATTGTATTGAAGGGAAATTTCCCACTAATTATCTTAGTCTTGCTTTGATGTCTTTCAGAAAACTTGGTATTTCTAATCTTTGTCCCTCTACAATTGAGAATTCTCGGTGGAGTCGTGAGTTTACGGAGTGAGTCTATTTCCTTGAATTGGGTTATCGAAGTCTTGATATTTGCGGATTCATCATTCTTCAAATGCTCTCAATGACGTCATCCAACAAGAAGTTAGGCTTTCCTTGCTTAATTGAGCAAATTTGTCGAGCATATTCTATTGCTCCTATTGGAAACTCCACTGGAACTCTCAAACTTGTTCGTCCTTGTACTTTCAAACGTATGAAGGAGAATGCTTGCAAAAGGAAAAGATGTGGTTCCCTTGACGGTTCTTGTGATCCTACCACCTTGAGTCTTCTTCTCACAAGGGTGTGTCTAAGATCAATTCCAAGGTAAAATACGTGCAAGAACAATTATGTGTGATTGCCACTAAGTTTCCCAAGATCAAGGAAGATATGGATAAAATTCAAGCCTCTTGGATGGTTTCGGATGGTGAAGATGATGATTAAAATCTTCATCTCTTGTTACTATGTCTAGGAAACTTCTTATGAGAATTTATTCTTATGTTTTAAGAAGGATAATTAGGGTTTGGAATAGCAATTATTGTGAGTACACATAGCTATTGCCAACGATTTTCATCTTGCAATATTTTTAGATTTATTTATTTAAATTTCTAAAGTTTATTTGGAAGATGATTTTGCAGTATTAATATTTATGGTTTTATATATTGCAACTTGTTATGGGATATCACTAGTACAAAATGACCCTTTAGCCACGCCAAATTGGCGTGTACATAGGGTTTTAGACACGCCATTTTGGTTTGGACTTGGCGTGGTTTCTGCTCGCGCTGTTTTAGGTATGATGGCGTGTACTAATGTTATTCTATATCCACGCCTACCTTGCGTGTCTATTGTTGCATGAAACAGACACGCCAAAACCCATAGGCGTTGCCATAGAGTGTCCCAAAAACTTAAGTACCGATACCCTATAGACAATCAATTTATTGTTTTAGTGTGTCCATTGGTACCCTATAGACACACAAGTTTCTTTTTGGCGTGGCTGTCTTTATGTTATGTTTAGCCACGCCAATTAATCTCGAAGCGTGTATATTACGCGTGTGACGCCTTTAAGCCGTTCAGATATGGCGCATCTAAACCATCCACCTGGCACTATCCAAATTCTCTTATATACTTTATAAATTGTGGTTAAATCTGAAATTCATATATGCCAAAAATTCATATTATTATTAATAACACAGTAAAAAATGTTGAGCTTTGGTCTAACAGTTTGCAAAAAAGAATATTAAAGAGCATTTATCCAACAATCATCAGTTTTTCTTCAACTTTTTTGATGGTGGTGTCTCTGCATGCAATGGATCAGGTTGTGACATTCTCGACGCGCCAAACCTTGTCTTCCTCTGTTGCCCATTTGAAAGTTGGTATGCCTTCTGCACAGTTGGTGCATATAACCTTCTTTGCGCCTTTTTAGTCTTCTGAGAAAGATTTTCAGAGGCTGCATGTATGACTCCTCGAATGTGGATTGACTGCTAGGTGCTCCTCGTTCAGTTTATCATTGTCCAATTTCTTCTCAAAATCTAAAACTGGTTCTGGTTGCTTATGAGGTTTTCCATGTTGTGGAGTTTCCTGCAGCAAGAGATTAAATGTATTATATATATATATATATATATTCTAAATCCAAGGCGAATTCATCTGTCATATGAATTATTCATCTGTCATATGAATTCTCAACAAGAGACAAACAAAAGTCATTTTTCCAACAATGTGATAAAGCCAACTTCACTAAAGGCCGCGCCATTTTTCACAGCTGACGCCCATAATAAAATCCGTAACCAAATATCATTTTTCTAATTTACACTGGCATTCATGTTCCATTAGGTGTTAATATATTTTTATCTCGTACTTATTCTTTAGTCAAACTGAATACACGATTGATTTGCGTAAAAAAATTTATATACTTGATTAACAAAGAAAAAGAGCTAAGAAACTAACCTTGTCATCAGAGATGAAACAATTATCTTTCGGCCATGCCACAAAACCATCTTTAGCTTCCCCTAATAACTTAAACTCACCACTTGGTTCCGTTAACACGAATGATGGATCTATGACCTCCAGAATATTGGCAACATAACAGTGTTCAGGAAGCTCTTGTTGATGTATTTTCTGGTTAGGCACCTTAGAAAAAATACTGCCTCTAGCAACGACGTTTCCCCTAGATCCATTCCAAAAATCGTGTTTTGCTTTCTGCGGAGATACGACATATGAACATCATATAAAACGAAGATGCTAGGATTAGAAATATAGATTTACGAAGAAAAAAAATAATAATAATAAAAAATACTCCATTAGATGTCTTAGCCATAGGTTATGCCATAGATGTGCACGACTTCTCTAGAGATATTGAAGGATTTGGTTGGGAATTACTGGTAGAGTTCTGCATAAGATTATGAGACTGCTTTTTAGACCATGAATGCGAAGACACTGATGAATTGAATAGGTAACAAATATACAAGGTTCTCCAAAATATACCCTAGCATCCGTGATTCATATAGTTGATATCATATTTCATACATATGGTTTAGATCATGCAACTGGTTTAAGACAACAGACTTACTAATTTTAGTTTTAATCCCGAGTATCCTCCTCGTCCTGTCCGATGTGGGAACTTGGATTGTGATATTTCCTCTGTTCCCTTCTCCGAATTTTTCTTGCAGAGGAAATAAAATAATTTCATCAGTATGCTGGGATAGACAATAAGAACGAAACACAAATTAGAAAAAGCAATGTGTATTCCATACCTTAAATATATGCGATTCTAGTACATAATTAAGGTATTCGACCCAGTCTTCTTGGTCCATTACCGTTTCGTACTTTCTGGGGAAAGTTTTTAGTTTGTCCGGTCTTTCCAGGAAGGGTTTTACATGATTATTGTATAATTTCCTTCTGAAGTCCCGCAGCTGAACAACTAGACGCTTCATGACCGCTTGCTTATATTCATGGGGCACCTCATAATGAAACTGCAATAACAACTAATTTATGTTCATCACAGACTCACAGTTCGACAACAAAAACGACGAATTGATAACTGCATATGCATATCAGAATTTCCTCCCACATATTTTGTTTTGTTGTTGCAGGGACTTCCTTCCAACATAAATGTTTTATGCCAAACATATCACGGGCCAAATAGCCTAGGTAACTACTGAATTCAATTCTATGGCCACCATCAGAATCCACCTCATCATCCCATTGGTCCTCCTCTGGGGGCACGTTGTAATCATCTTCTGCCATGACAAAAGCTGTGTAGTTACGTGCATCTCAGTTAGGAATTTGAGCTTATTTTGGAAAATATTAGCTAAACCTAACATGATAGGCTACATGTGTTACACCTCTTTTTTATTATATGAAAAGAAAACAAACATGAACTCATTGATGCATGTAACTTGAGGCTAAAACATCACTGCAACACACAAAATATCCTCATGAATATTGTGTTATCCACAAAGCGAAAGGTACCGGTTAAACGGCCTTATATAACTTTTTGTTACAAAAGCCAAGAGTACTAAAGCACCACATAATGATTATCAATTTTTAGCTTGAAGATGATAGTCAAATTGGCCAACTAGCAACATGGTATCATTAAAAGTGGCAACTTAAAATGCAGACGTTATAGGCTCGCCAAGTAACAAAGACTCAAATGATTAAATCTTGAGAAGCCTTATATATATGTGATTGACACAAAATCGTCCATCAAAATAGAGTTATATCTAAATCAAACCCAAACAATAACAAAAACCCTAGAAAACAATTAGCATCGTTAAGCTTTGTAAAACCTAACTAACTAGTAAAGCCTAACTAAGTAACATGAAAGAAAGATCCTTACCTAAATCTTATAATAGTTCATGCATGTAACTTAAGCCTAAAACAGTATTTTTGTAACAAAATAAAATCACCTCTCATCGTCATTAACTTGTTCTTTGATACAGCCTAATAAAAACCCTAGTCATGCTTTAACTAGTAAACCTATAAGATCTAACATCTGATTCCATGAGATCGAACAAAAAATCTAACATCAGTTTAATATTCATTCGATAATGGGTGGTATAAATAATACCAACAACAAAGATCGAGTCTGAAAAGGTAGGTTCCTGTAGGATCAGAATCTCGCAACAGTTATGTCTCAGCGAAGTTAACAATGGTATTGCACAAAAGCGTCGCAGAACAATTTCAGAAACGACATCAGCAAGGATCATGAGAAAGATGTGATAGTCTCGCGAAAATTAGAAAGCTTGTGAAGTCAACATTTGTAAGGTTGCGAGAATGTCGCAAACCATATCCGAAAATAAAGGACAGATTAGCTGTCATCCACTATGTATTTCCCTTATAAATAGTCATTCGAGTTGTAAAGGAAAGAGAGATCTTTTTTGAGTGAGAGATAAGTAAATAGGAGAGAGAAAGTTGAGAGCAGAGATCATTCTTGATTTCTTTATTTTCCTTGTAAGAATATTCAGAAATTAATCAATAAAATTAAGAGTGTAAACCTAAAAATAGGCTGATCAACGATAAAATCATACGAGGGGTATATTGTAGGATTTCCTGCAACTACATAATGGCGCTAGAAACAGGGAGATTGAAGATGGAAAGTTGAAGATTGTTGATTGAGAAAATTCAAATCAAGAAAGTGATTAAACAAATCAGTGAATCAGTTAGAGGAAATATGAATAAAATTAATGAAAATGGCAAAAAATTGGAGTGTATTATGATAACAAAAAGCTTGGTTAATGAATTCCATGAAAACATCAAAGGAAAAATACATAAACGAAATTTTGAAGGAAAGAAAATTATCGCGGTAGAAAAAACTTCACCTTTGAAAGATTGGGAAAAGCAAAGAATTGTGTTCATGGCAGAAGAAATACCAAAAGAAAATTTGAATCATACATCTCCATTGGTTGTCACAGTGCCTATTACACGAAAAGAGAAGGATACAACAATAAAATCCACAAGAGAATGGATGTTGAACAGAACTTTAATTGATGCAGGAAGTTCAGTTGATATAATATTTTATCATGCATTTCGGGGAATGGGATTTAAAGATGAAGAAATACCCAATTCAACATATTTTGTTCACGGCTTTGGAAAATCCACAACAAAACCTAAAGGAGAAATAGTGGTACGAATTCCACTTGGAGAAATCGAAACACATGTGACATTGTGTGTGGTGGATATGGAATCGTCATATAATATGTTATTAGGAAGATCATGGATACATGCGATAAAAGCTGTGGTATCAACGTTGCATCAATGTATTAAATTCCCCACTCCAAGTGGAATAGGTGAAATCAGAGGAGATGTTGATAATGCGAAATTATGTCATCAAATTGAAGTAAGGAGTTATGAAGAACAAGCAAAAAGGAAACAATTTCTCAGAAAATTGGTAAAGGAAGCAAAGAAGGAAGAAGAATTTAGAGTATATATGATAAGGGCGAAAGAAGGCAAAGGAATACCCAGCGAAATTTCGGAAGAAGGAGAAGGACCCGTAAAAGCAATTAAAGAACCCACACCAATGGGAGAACCTAAACCCAGATGCACTGTCGCAGAACCAACAAAAGAAATAAATGTTGCGACTGAAGAGGAGCCTCTAGTGTTGAGAATTGGAACCAAAATGGATATAGAATAAGAAGAAAGAACTGTCAATTTACTGCGAGAATATAAATATATTTTCGCAGGAAACATGGATGAGATACCAGGAATAGATCCAACAATTGCTTTCCACAGAATGGAGATTAACAAAAATGTGAGACCATTTAAACAGAGAATAAGAAAAATCGCAACAACTTACCATTCCCAAATAGAAGAAGAATTACAGAAAATGCTGGAGGCAGGAATTATAAGAGAAGCTAAATACCCAGAATGGATAGCGAATATGGTCATTGTCCCAAAGAAAAACAAGGGAATCAGGATTTGCATATATTTCACTGATTTGAACAAAGCTTGCCCTAAAGATAGTTTTCTGTTACCCGATATTCCTCAAATGGTGGAATCTGCAGCAGGAAATGATAGGGTATCATCTTTAGATGGGTACAAAGGGTATAACCAAATTCCTCTCGCTGAAGAAGATCAAGAACATACTGCTTTCTGTGCTCCTAGAGGTTTATATTGTTATACGAAAATGCAGTTTGGTTTGCGAAATGCGGGAGAAACATATCAAAGAATGGTAGAGAAGGTGTTCGCAAAATGGATACACAAAACATTAAAAGTATACGTGGATGACATATTGGTAAAGAGTAAGGAAGCTAAGGACCATGTACAAGACTTGAGGGAGATTTTTGAACAAATGCGGCAGTATAACATTAAATTGAATCCCGAGAAGTGACTATTGGAGTTGCATCGGGAAATTTTTTAGGCTACATTGTATCAAAGGAAGGAATACAGGTTGATCCGTAAAAAGTGCAAGCAGTTCGTGACATGCCAACACCAGCAATAATAAAAGATGTACATAAGTTGAATGGGCTTCTAGCTTCGCTGGGGAGATTCATTTCGCGATCATCATACAAATGCAAATATTTTTTCGATATACTCAAGAAGGGTGCGAAATTTAAATGGAGTGATGAATGTGAAAAGGCTTTTCAAGGAATCAAATAACATCTTATGAATACAACTATCTTACAAAAGGCAGAACCATGAGAAGAATTATTGATTTACCTTGCGACAACGTCGCATGCATTAAGTGGTGTATTATTGCGAGTAGACGCAGGAGTGGAGAAACCCATTTATTACATTAGCAAAACTTTTAATACCGCAGAGAAGAATTACTCAAAAATTGAAAAGTTGATCTTAGCATTAGTTTTTGCATCATTTAAGCTCCGCATATATTTTCAAGCACACAAGATAAGGGTATTAACAAAAGTACCAATTGAATCAGTGATGAAGAATTCTAAAAGATCGGGAAGGGTAGAGAGATGGAATGCACAAGTAGGCCATTTTGATATTAAATATGAAGTTTTATCTTCACTAAAATCACAAGTTGTTGCGGATTTATTGGCAGAATTTCCTTTAGAAGAAGATGAAGCGGTAGAAGAAATGATGGATGTAGAAGACGAACATGGAGATCCAAAAGATTTATTAACAGAACCAAATAGATGGGAAATACTGGTAGATGGATCATCAAATGGAGAAGGAAATGGAGTTGGAATTGTTTTAATTTCGCCAGAAGGAATAAAGATGGCTTTTTCATTCAGGTTGGAATTTGAATCCACTAATAATGAAACATAATATGAAGCTGTGATACATGCATTAAAATTCGCAATAGAAATGAAACTAGAAAACGCCAGGATCACTAGTGATTCGCAGCTAGTTATTCGCCAAATAAAAGTAGAGTATACTAAAAATGAACCATCCCTGAAGAAATACAAGAAGCTGGTTAAGGAATTGTCAGCGAAAATCCAAAAAATAAAATGGAGGCACATTTCAAGAAAGGATAATAGACTCGCAGACGCTTTTTCTTTCATCTCAAGTATGATGACAGATCCAACTGCGAGATGCATAAAAATACAAACACTTATGTCACCATCAGTCAATAAAGAAGTGGAAGATGTGGATGTGATGGTCATAGATAATGAAAAAGAAGAACAAATAAATAATGTCGCAGACTAGAGAATGGAGCTTCACGCATATTTGGCGAAAGGAGAAACACCAAGAAATAGATTGGAAACACACAAGTTAATTAAGAGATGGGTTGTTATACCGAAAATATTTTAGTGGGCCATCACTCAGATGTTTGACACGAGAGGAAGGAGAAAAGGTGCTGAAAATGTTACATAGTGGAGACGTTGGCAATCATAGTGGATGAAGATCTTTGGCACACAGAGCAAAAATGCAAGGTTATTACTGGCCATACATGCATGAAGATGCAAAACAAATATCAAGACGTTGCGAAGATTGTCAGCGGCATGGAAAAAAGATACATGCACCAGGAGCACCATTGTCATCTTCAACCAGTGTGTGGCCCTTTGGAAAATGGGGCTTAGATATTGTGGGGCCATTTTTACCAGGAACTGGACAAAGAAGATACTTAATAGTCGCAATAGATTATTTCACAAAATGGACAGAAGTGAAGGCAGTACAACATATTCGCGACAAAAATATCTTTACATTCATATTCGAAAATATCATTTGCAGATTTGGAATTCCTGCACAGTTGGTATCTGATAATGGGAAACAGTTTGAGGGGCAGAACATAGAAATGTTACTCAATGCATTCAAGATAAAATGTGGAAAGTCCACTCCTTTATATCCACAAGCTAATGGGAAAGTAGAAGCAACAAATAAAACAATTGCAGATATATTAAAGAAGAAATTAGAAGGACAGCACAGATCATGGTGTGAATAAGTACATAATGTAGTATGGGCTTATAATACAACTAGAAGAGAAGCTACTGGAATGTCACCTTTTTGTTTAACATATGGAGTTGAAGCGGTGTTACCAACAGAAGTTGTTATTCCGACAACAAAAAGAGAAGCTTGGGAGAAAAATCTTAGTGCGGGTTTAATTCTAAACAAACTTGATGAATTAGAAGAAAAAAGAGAAAAAGCTTTACAACATATAGAGAATTATCAGCGAAGATTGGCTCGAGAATATAATAAACGTGTCAAGATACGTGAATTTCAACCAGGAGATTTAGTTCTGCGAGAAACACCAATATATCAGCGAGAAAATGGTGGAAAATTAGCGAAAAAATGGGATGGACCTTACATCATAAAGGAGATAGTTGGAACATGAGCTTATAGATTAATGGACCCAGAAGGAAGAGATGTTGGTCATAGATTAGATAGACCATCGAACAGATTGTACTTGAAAAGATATTATCTGTAAGAAGCTTTGAGAAGTTATGAATTCTGAAAGAATAATTACAGGATTATTCATGACAAAACAAGATCATGATGTGCGAAATTTTCGCAGAGAACAATGACATAAAAGAAAGGGGCGAACCTTTATGGCGTACACCCTAGTTCGCGAATAAAATTTCGCAAGAGTCAAATGTAAGACCTAAAGTACGTCATATTAGGGGGTACCTGTTACATGACTTAGGGAAAGGCTATACCGCCACCGGAACCTGAGTCATGGATATTTGGGGTCAATAAAACTCATCCGGGAGAGGCACCTTAGATTCTCAACTTAAGCATATGACTTATGTTGGGCGACTAAGGTAATGAGGACTCTCCCAAGGAGTACAGATCTGATCAAGGCGCCGAGGTACACGGTTGAGTCAAGAGTGCCGAGGGCGTTTGAAGCGTCCTTGCCATTCTTGACAAGTCTTGGCTTATACTGCACTCGGCCCAAAGAAAACCCCACTTAGGGTGCAGTCTCGTAACCATAAGCCCTATAGGTAAAAGGGATAAGAGGTTGCGAAAACAACTGTTTGTTGTTAAGACTGGATGGGAGGAGCTAACCTTGTATGGTAGAAGTACGCCTCCTTGAAGGGGCAACCAGGGGGAAGATAAGGGCGGCACCCTCCATTAGGGAGCTGATAAATGTCTTAAGACGCAAATGTCATGAGGCTTATTATTCACAAGGATAATTAAGGCTTGTCATATTTGTGCAACATTCCTGAAGAGGCAAAAATACAAAAGAAAAACATAAGATGAGATCAATGGGTTTTCGCATGAAAGTGCAAAGACGTCCTGCGATTTCATCCCAAGACGACAATGTCATGGGGCTTTATTTTCGCAAGAATATTTAGGCCTGTCATATTGTCGCAACATTCCTGAAGAGGCCATAATACAAAAGAAAAAGTTAAGACAAGATCAATGGGTTTTTGTATGAAAGTGCAAGGACATCCTGCGATTTTGTCGCAATGACAAGAGATGGCATAATAATACCTTTAATTAGGAAGGCAAAATAAGACCATATAATAAAAAAAACTAATTATAAGCATTTATAACAGATTATTTTTCGCAAGAAAGATAATGAGAGGCAAGTATGGGAATCGATATACAAGAAGCATTATCTTTCTTATCAACAAAATATTAAAAGAAATAGTTGACTCCAAAGTCGATTGAAAAATGTAGCTCTCAAAAGTAATAAAAATAAGACAACTCAAGAAAACAAAGCTAGAAAAGAAGCTCAAGCTTCAATATCAGTAGCAGGAGATGACAGAAGTTCTTCGCCAACATTCTCGCAAGCTTCTCTTTCATTTCGGCTTTGATCTTCGCCATGACTAGCATTTCGATTATCGTCAGCAATTACTTGATTACCATCTTGAGTATCGCCAACAACTACTTCTTCGGGAGAAATTTCTTTCTCATTCTGATTAACACCGGCAGATACTTCTTTAGAAGGAACTTCTTCTTCATCTTCCAGGAAATTATCCTCTGCACCGCTTTCATAATCGTAATCACTCTCGGCAGGACGAGGAACTTCATCATCATCTACTTCTAAAGGATCAATTGATGTGGGAGAAAGAGAGTTGGACAATAAAATGTCATTTACAAGGACTTCAGCCCGGAGATGAACTTGGCGAAGAAGTGCTCTTTGATGATTCCTATCTTGAATATCCTTAAAATAAGCAAGATAATCAAGTCTTCTTTCTGCCCGGTCGCGAGAACCAGTAAGAGTAGAGACAAGTAATGCATTCTCTTTGCGAATTTTAGCATATTTAGCCTCCAAATCAGAAATAGAAGAATGAAGATTCTTCTCAGACTCTGCGAAAAATAGAATAAAATTTTTTATTAAGATAAGGAATTCAGAGAGATATGACAAAGGAAAGATAATTAAGGTAGTCAAAATATTATGACTACCTTCCTTTTTCGAAATAAGATGTTGAACCAAGGATAGACAACTATTCTCCCAATGATCCATTGCGTCATCAAATTTATCTCTAACTAAACCTTTAAGTCGAGACTGAAGATTTTTCTCTTTAGAAACAAGGAAGGCATTTTTCTTCGCAAGAGAAGAATAAGATTCTTCTAATTTGGAATATTGATCTTTAAGATAATTTTCCTTCACACTTAAAGCTATTCTACCTTGAATGAGTGAATTTCTTTCAGTGATAGATGATTCTGTTACTTCTTTAAGTTCATTTCTTAAAGAGCGAAGAGATTTTTCTTGGTCAGCACATACTTTTTGGAGAATATTAAGTTGTTGCGAAGATATCGCCATCTTGTTGACAAGGTTTTATTCTCATCTGATAAAGTTTCCATCCCTAAATTAGCTTTGGTTAAAGAATAAGAAAGACGAGATACTTCATTACTTAATAGATCTTGTTTTTCAACTAATTGGGTATTTTCATTGGTAAGGTTATTTATTTGATCAAGAGAATATGAATAGAGATTATCTAATTGGTTATATTGATCCATTAAGACTTCTTTATCAACACGGGCTTCTTCAACAGCAGATTCAAATTGATATCTCTTCATTACTAGTTTCTGATTTAATGCTTAACATGCGAAAGAGGGATTTAAAGGATAATTAAGCAGGGGAAGGATAAAACCATCGAAAAGGAAAATTAAAGACATAGATGAGGAAATCATACCTCTTAACTCATCATTCTTCTTGCGAAGATTATCACGATCCAGCAAAACATTCTGAAGTTTCTGATTTTCAAGACGAAGAGCATTACATTCTTTTCTAAAGTTGTCTGCGAAGCAGCTTTGTAAGAACCCAAATGCTTGCTCATAATTTCGCAAATATTAGACTTGATGGGATCAGTGAAAGACTTCTTGCCATCATCTAGAATCTCAGATAAAACCCTGAAATCAATATTTATCCCTTCCACGATCTCTTTCGACAAAGGAGGATACTTAGGAAGAGAACTGGTAGAGACAGAAGGTTGAGAAACATTCTCAATGGGAAGAGAAGAGGCTTCATTCGCAGAAGGAACCACAAGGGGAGTTTCAGTCATATGGAGATCAACTGGAGAAATGAAATCAGAGGCAGCATTCTCGCGAGTTGGAGATAAAGGTTTATCTTGCAAATATATCGCAGGATATTTGGAAGTAATGAAGTCAGAGGCAGCGTCTTCATGAATTGGAGATAAAGGTTTATCTTGCAAAGATGTCGCAGGAGATTTGGAAGAAATGAGTAGATGGAAGGGAACAATAGTTGGAACAGCCTTGAGGTGTCGATATTTGTTGTGAGGTCTATGAAGATCTTTATCACCCTGCGAATTACAATCTAGATAAGAAACAGAGGCAACAATATTGTTATTAGAAAAAGATAGTGTTTCTTACTACCTTCTCATTCACATACTTCCTTTTATGAACGACAACTTTATGCTGTGATTTGGGATTGTTAGGATTATGAACTGAAAATTTAGAGTTGGAGCCGCTTTTTCTGAAATAACAAGAGTATGGGAATCACATAAACAACATCACATAAGGCAATAAACAAGATCAATTTCAAATATATCAATTTCAGCAAAATTTATAAGGAAGAAAAAAGAAGACTAACCTTGATGAATCCATGAAAGATGATAGCAGGGAAATTATCTTGAAGAATATCACGAACTATGAAGATCTAATTTGAAGATGAAGAAGAATTTAAAAAGATTGAAGAAGAAAGAAGAAAAGTTGCAACGATGGAGTTTGCAGAAGAACGATGAAGTTGCAGAGAGAATAAAAAGAAAGAAGAAGAGGATGAAAAGAAATATATATAGAGGGAATTTTTCCTCGAGAAAATAAACATGGTTAATACGAAAAGATTTAAGCGGTTAAAAAGTAACGATTACAAAAGACGTGTCGAGAAATAAATGGAAGAAAGAATACGTGTGATAAATGCAGAATATGAGAAAATAAGCGGTTGCGGCATTTCTCACATCATTCTCTACTTTGAAGAGAAGATATGAGAAGAGGCAAGATGTAGAATCAGAATCTCGCAACAATTATGTCTCAACGAAGTTAACAATGGTATTGCACAAAAGCGTCGCAGAACAATTTCAGAAACGACACCAGCAAGGATCATGAGAAAGATGTGATAGTCTCGCGAAAATTAGAAAGCTTGCGAAGCCAACATTTGTAAGGTTGCGAGAATGTCGCAAACCATATCCGAAAATAAAGGACAGATTAGCTGTCATCCACTATGTATTTCCCTTATTAATAGTTATTCGAGTTGTAAAGGAAAGAGAGATCTTTTTTGAATGAGAGATAAGTAAATAGGAGAGAGAAAGTTGAGAGCAGAGATCATTCTTGATTTCTTTATTTTCCTTGTAAGAATATTCAGAAATTAATCAATAAAATTAAGAGTGTAAACCTAAAAATAGGCTGATCAACGATAGAATCATGCGAGGGGTGTATTGTAGGATTTCCTGCAACTACAGTTCCTTGTAAAGATTAGAGATAGTAAAAATAGAATAAAAACCCTAATCATGCTTTAACTAGTAAATATATAAGAAGTAATAGAATAAAAACCCTAATCATGCTTTAACTATTAAACCTATAAGATCTAAATCTGATTCCATGAGATCGAATAAAAAATCTAACATCAATTTAATATTCGGTTTTAGAAATAATACCAACAACAAAGATCGAGTATGAAGAGGTAGGTTCCTTGTAAAGATTAGAGATAGTAGCAGAATTATGATTTCAAAGAGAGAATGAATCGAGTAATAAAAACTGAAAAAGTAGATCGAACTCATCTTTCTTTTTCTTTTTGGAGTTTAACCAAACCATCAGGCGGGAATTGATTTTCCTTTTGAAATCATCCCGCCCAGTAAAATTCATTTTCATCGCACGCCAAACAAAATATTTTTGGTGTTGTAGATGGGGAAAAACGATTTTCTGGTTTTTAAGGAATTGAGGAGACGACCGTACAGAGGAGACTCCTCGAACCGAGCGAAATGTTAAACCTCACACAGATGCACCGCTGCAAAGAGGGTGCTTTAGATTCGAGAGATCAATCTGTAGTACTCACGCCTAAATCAAGACAATGAACGTTCCAGAGTAAATTCGGTCACAAGAGAGGATGGGTTGATCTGTAGGAGGGAAGCTGAGAAATGTGTGGAATCAATGGTAATCAAAGATTGTGGGTGTGTGAATTCTGAATACGATAAGCTCTGAGTGATTGAAATTGCTCAATTGATGAGTTGATGATCTCGTGTTGTCAGTTTGACGTGAGATTGATGATACTGATGATGTCGATCCTTCAATCATGATTCAGAGACTTATTTATATTGCTGGAATTTTAGACACCATGACCCCATGAAGTGTGACAGTTGATGGAATCAAGGAGTGGGGAAGTGGAGATCGTGTTTGAAACCAGTTGCTCAACGTGTGGAGACTTGGTCGATTTTCCACCCACTACCTCGTGAATTCTTTCAACTGATTGCACGACTTGCTCACATTCCATCGTGTGTTTGAACACACGTGCCGTAGATCACGACCAAAACCCTAAGTGATATCCCCCCAAAGTGACACGATTGACGTCTCGTGGTATGTTAGTCAATTGATGACTTCGTGGTTTGATGGGACTATGAGTCCATGTAGTTGCTGAGTTGAACATGATCTTCTGAAACTCATGAGTTGAACATGTCATGAGACAGAGGTATAGTTCTTACGATATAGTGAGCAAGTATTGCTCATTCGATGGATTGTTGAACCAATATTCCTTGGTTTGAGCAAATATTTATCATCTGAGCAAGTGTTGCTCATGTGATGAATTGTTGAATATTTGATCGTCTGAGCATGTGTTGCTCATCTGATGGATTATTGGCAGCGTACCAAAAATATTAATTAGAATACTGGTCGTTGAACCGAGCATAATTAATAAAATTAATGACCACGAGGCCGTCGTAAAATTATTAAGGTTGGAATCTGGAATGATGATCCTTGGATTCAGAAACCCTAATTTGATCAATTGATGATCAATTCATGGTTCGTTAGAAGTTCAACCATAGGACGAAAGAGGGAGCGACTATATGGGACCGTGTATCAACCATGTAGTGTCCATATGCTCACGTGAGCAAATACGAAGAACTCCTGAAGAGTTGATGATTTTTTGGTGGAAGAATGATTAAATGCTGGCTTAATCATTTATTCAAAAATGCTCGTCTGAGCCTTAGGTGAGAAAACCTAATTAATTATGACTAGGCGAGGAACTGACCATGGAGTCATGAAACCGGCCCTGGGTTGTCACGTGACCGCCTGACGATCACTTCATGAAAAATCCAAAGTGTTTGGAAGAGTTTTAGACCTAATACGAGCAATTGTGCAAATTAGGTCAAAACTGTGAAAATTGATGGGACCGGCTTCCGTGAGCCAAAGAGCCAATCTTGGTCGGTTAAGATAGCATACTCGTGTCCCCAAGGCGTCCGCGTCTCAGTCCTGAGAATTTCGATATTTTCTGGCGTGCAATTGAGCATCTATTCGAGAAAATATGCCAAAATTAGGGTTTCGACGAAACTGAGGAAAACACCATGAGATGATGAAAAATAATTATAAAATAAGGAATGAGGAGGCGTGGGACCACCGTGGTCAAGGCATGGTCGGCCGGTCGTTACCACGGTCCCGTGGTGCCTTTTCCTTAATTTTATAATATTTTGATGATTTTATGAAAAATTCATGAATTTTGAGAAATTTGATGAATTTAGGGAGTTTCCATGAATTGAAGGAGTTTTCATGAGTTCATGGAAGAAAAATATTAAAATAATAAAAACACGGGCGTGTGGGACATTGGAGGCATGGCCGCCTGGCTATGGACCGGTCCCACGAGTTTTTCATAATTTTTTAATATTTTTAGGTATTTTTGATGATTTGAGGGAATTTTTCCTAATTTGAGAGAAATACCATAAAATCAAGGAATTTGATGAATTCAAGGAAAAATAGGATAAATAATAATAAAATAATAAAGCAAAGGGCATGTGGGACTGGCTAGGGCATGGCCGGCCGGCTAGTGGCCCGGTCCCACAAGTTTTCATAATTTTATTTTATTTATTATTATATGATGATTTGTGCAAAAAATACCATGAAATCAAGGAGTTTTTTCATGAAACTAGAGAAATAATAATAATAATAATAAAATAATAAAGAACCGTGGGGTGTGGGGACGGCTGGGACCAAGGCATGGCCGGTTGGCCAATGGTCACGCCCCACACTCCTTTCCTTAATTTTATATTATTTGTTATGGATTTATGGAAGTACCATGAAACCGAGGAGCTTCCTCGAGACGAAGGAGATTTGATCAGATGAGAGAATTTTCATCAAATCATGGAAAATAATAAAAATGTATTAAAAATGTAAAACTGGCGTGGAACTGACCACTGCACAGTCGGTAGGTCGTGTGTCCGTGTTCCCAGCACCTTGGTCAATATTTTTAATTATTTATTATTTTCTTCCCTATTTTGCATAGGTTCATCGTTTCGTTGTATTTTGAAATACTCGTTCGTGCGGTGACTGTTAGTGTATCGTCGTTGAATACACTTTCACCATTTGAATCGGGGCTTACTTAGAGGTAGCTCATACGCCCGGTTGTTGATTATTTATTACTAATTGTGGAATTCAGTGGAGAATAATTCACAAAACTGAGTAATAAAATGTTTATTATTAATTCATAGGATCAGCTGAAGATTCGACTACGAATTCAGAATAATAAAATGAGCATTACCATTCCATGGGATCGTAGATTCGAACATAGAATCGGAGTAATTAAGATTTATCTATTACCATTTATGAGACTAGTTGTGGATTCGATCATGAAATCGGAATAATGAGATAATATAGTTATTGTTATTCTATGAGATCAAGTCGTGGATTCGATCATAGAATCAGAACAATTGCTTATTGCCATTCCATGGGACCAGAGCAATTGTTATTGCCATTCCATGGGACCAGTCGTGGATTCGACCATGGAATAGGAGCAATAATAGATTATTCTGGGAATTCAGTAGTGAATGTCACAATAGAATTAATCTTAATTAGGAATAATTAACTTTGTGGCTCTATACTAGCAGAGCAAGCTGTCTAGGAGCATTAATTATCCCGATATGATCTTGTCGGTAAGTCATATCCTTTATATAGTCAGGGTAAATTCGTTGTTTGTTTCTGAATACGTTATCACGCTATACTAGCAGAGCAAGCTGTCTAGGACCCGTCCATCTCGTGATACTATATAGAAATAATCACTGAAAGTGTTCAGTATTCATGAGATATGTCGTTTTCCAGTCGTGAGACTACATATCTACATGTACTCTGAGAGAAAGTACTCTCCGTTGAGAATTCGATGAGAGACCCGTGTCTCAATACTCACGTCTGATTGCTGGATCAGAGCTTCGTATAATTATGAGTTTACGATTTTATCCCTTGTCGAAAATCCACCATCTACAGGTGTTTTTCTTTTTTTATTTCCAAATTTTTGATGTGAGACCAATATGGTTAGTTTCCTTTATTTTATGAGAGAATATATCGTACGCAGTTATGATAAAATTGTTTCCCAAAATTTTCGAAATTTAGTTTCCTATCTCTAACCAACTCGAGAAAAGGCCATAGAAAAAAATTACTTTCCTATTTCGAATAATATTTTCCTTAAAATTCTTAACCTGGGTTGTATCTTGTATTATTCTTGGTTTAGGGAGGAAACGTATGAATTATTAGTGGCACCTATGTAGGAAACGTATTCTTCTAATCATACAATATTTTTTAATAGTAAAGAATAAATATATTGATAAGCAAGCTTACATATTGTTTTTATCATGTTGAATCAGAAGATTGATCCATACAGACAGATTATTAAACCAACAAAAGCAAATTGTTTGAGTTCTTGCATACTTTGCTATAGAGTATGCAATATGATTTGCATCCCTATGGGCATAAGTGCAAACCCAAGAATCAAAATAACTTAATATAACTAATGCATCATGGATTAAATTATATGTTGTCCATTTAACTGTTGTAGCCTTCCCATTCACAGCTGCTATAACATCCTGACAATCTCCTTCCAAGTGAATTTTTTGCCATCCCTTACTGTAAGCCCATTGTACTGCTTCTAGGAGAGAATGCGCTTCAGCTTGCTCTGGATCAATGGCTAGAGATGCACCTCCTCGCAGTCCATGGCTGTTTCCTGCAGAATCTCTACAAATCAGTCCCCATCCTGATAATACAGTTTTATCAATATAGGAAGCATCAAAATTCAATTTGTATATATCATCTATAGGAGCCTTCCATTTCTTATCAATTATTCTGAAAGCACTGTTGCTACTAGTTTGCATACTTTTAGCCCTTTTCCAATCCTCAATCTGCCTGACAATATTGTTTACAACAATGTTACTTTTAAATGGCTTGTTTTCAAAAAATGTATCACATCTAGCCTTCCAGGTTAGCCACAAAATGAAACTGGAACTCTCATACATACTAAAATCCTTGGGCATACCATTGTTTTCTTTTAGAAAGAAAACACTTATCCAATTTTGTAAGTCTAGACCCTGGAGGATAGTAGATAATATAGAGTCTACTGAATCCCATATATGTCTGACATGATGACAATCAAAGAACAAATGTTGAATAGTTTCAGGGTTACCACTACAAATAGCACATCTACTTTCTTTATGTTTAGTGAACCTAGCAAGTCTATGTTTAGTAGTAATGCAACCATGTAGGAATTTCCATATAAAATACTGAATTCTGGGAGGTATCTTATATCTCCAAAAGGATTTCCAGCAGATGTCTAAGTTGTTCTTAGTAGGCTTAGTAGCTAAGTTTTCATTCAATATGGCATTGTAAGCAGATTTTATGGTAAACATTCCATTGCTGGAAGGCTCCCATCTCAGCTTATCTTTACCTACAATAGGAATTCTTATTTCAGTAATCCTTTTAACAGTATCTTCATCAAACAAAACATTCAAGATATCAGAATTCCAAGACTTAGAGTCTTGGTCAATGAGCTGATTCACAGTTTTCATATTAAAAGAGCTAAAATGACTATTTGGAGGTCTGTGCATATTTGGAATCCAAGTATCTTTCCAAATTTGCACAGAAGTACCATCACATATCTCTCATATGTAGTGTCTTTTAATTATATTCAAACCTGTGCATATGCCTTGCCAAATCCAAGACCCCTGTTTGTTCACAATATCAGTTAAAGGATTAACATCATGAAAATATTTTTCCTTCATAATAACAGCCCATGGTTCATCTGGATTGGTAATCAATCATACAGTAAGCTACTAAAGATAAATAAACTAAACCCATCCATTTTCATGTTCATCATTTCCAGAAAACATAAAAATTCAGCGTGAATCATTCATCACATAAATGTCAACCTATCTATCAGCGTAAAAAGCATGCATCTAGTGCAGTACTTAAAAAATACGTAAACTAAAAGTTCACACATCAAAAACCCTGTTTAAAAAAACAAAGAACTTGTTAGATGAGCATTTATCCAAAAAATCATCAGTTTGTCTTCAAATTTTTTGATGGTAGTGTCTCTGCATGCAATGGATCAGGTTGTGACATTCTCGACGTGCCAAACCTTGTCTTCCTCGGGTGCGCAGCTGAAAGTTGTAATGCCTTCTGCACAGTTGGTACATATAACCTTCTCTGCGACTTTTTAGTCTTCTGAGAAATCTTTTCAGAGGTTGCATGACTCCCCGAATGTGGATAGACTGCTAGGTGTTCCTCATTCAGTTTTTCACTGTCCAATTTCTTCTCAGAATCTAAAACTGGTTCTGGTTGCTCATGAGGTTTTCCATGCTGTGGAGTTTCCTGCAGCAAGAGATTAAATGTATTATATATATATATTCTAAATCCAAGGCGAATTCGTCTGTCATGTGAATTCTCAACAAGATACAGACAAAAGTCATTTTTCCAACAATGTAATAAAGCCAACTTCACTGAAGGCGGCGACATTTTTCACAGCTGACGCCCATAATAAAATCCGTAACCAAATATCAATTTTCAAATTTACACTGGCATTCATGTTCCATTTAGGTGTTAATATATTTCTATCTCGTACTTATTCTTTAATCAAACTGAATACACGATTTATGTAAAACTATTTATATACTTGATTAACAAAGCAAAAGAGCTAAGAAACTAACCTTGTCATCAGAGATGAAACAATTATCCTTCGGCCATGCCACAAAACCATCTTTAGCTTCCCCTAATAACTTAAACTCACCACTTGGTTCGGTTAACACGAACGATGGAACTATAACCTCCTGAATATTGACAGCATAACAGTTACTAGGAAGATCTTGTCCATGTATTTTCTGGTTAGGCACCATAGGTAAAATACTGCCTCTAGCAACGATGTTTCCCCTATATCCATTCCAAAAGTCGTATTTTGCTTTCTGCGGAGATACGGCATATGAACATCATATAAAAATAAGATGCTAGAATTAGCATTATAGATTTACGAAGAAAAAAAAAATCAAAAAAAACATACTCCATTAGATGTCTTATCCAGATGTTCTGCCGTAGATGTGCACGACTTCTCTAGACATATTGAAGGATTTGGTTGGGAATTACTGGTAGAGTTCTGCATAAGATTAGGAGACTGCTTCTTAGATCCATCAGAAGGGTTGCTACGTGAAGGAGACTTCCGCAGAGAAGTAGTTGGTTGTGAATTACTGGTAGGGTTCTGCATAAGATTAAAAGAGTTATTAGTTACTTTTGAAAGTTACACATGTTTCTATTTTTCTAGGTTCTCTAATTTACACTTGGATCGGTAATTCATATAATTGATATACTGGTTTATGTATATTCGACTTACAAATCAAACAAGCCAAGCAACTAACCTTCTTAGCAGGCTCGGTAAACTGAACACCATACTTTGGCCAAGGAATCGCTTTTCCAAAAGTTTGCCCTAATGTTTTCATACCAGCAAATCGTACGGGTAGACAGAAATTCGGTTTTATTACTTCATCAATCAGGATTTTGTGGAAATCAACCTCCAACCCATCCTTTCCATGTAATTGTTGTTTTCTTGTTAACAGAAAAGCTCTACCTCTAGCAAGGACGTTTGCCTTAGACAACTCGTCAAAAAGGTTGCACCTTCTACCCTGCGGAAATATATGGCATATGAACATCTTCAAGCGAAAACTTCAAAACAAATTGAGATATAAAATGCATGTAAAATAAAACAGATACCGGAGAAACTGCTTTAGTTTTCGTGATCTCAGATTGGCTCCGACTAGGTGGATCTTTTGATGTCACATCCAGAGTATGTTTCCCCGAATTTTGTTGACTTACCTGCAGCAGTAGAGTAATATTCCATATTCGGGTGACAAATATGCCAAATTCCACCGTGAATGCGAAGACACGGATGAATAGGTAACAAATATACAAGGTTCTCCAAAATACACCCTAGCATCCGTGATTCATATAGTAGTTGATAGCATATTTCAGACTCATATGGTCTTAAGATCATGTAACTGGTTTAAAACACATACCTTCGGAACTTTTTCAGATATTGCGATACGAGATTGGCTTCCATTGAGTAGATCCGGTGATTTCACAGCCTCAGAATGTTTTGGTTGACTTACCTGCATCAGAAAATTGAAATGAAAGTTGTACCTTGTTTTTGCAGTGAAACCATTTAAGAAAAATGCACAACTGACTCACAATCAAATAGCTAACTACATATCTCGTTCTATAAGGTTCTTTAAAATATACACTAACGTCCGTGATTCATATAGCTGATAACATATTCATCTCTTATATCAAACAAGATATATATATAAAACTGGTTTGTGTAAAAACATATCCAATGAGTTAATAAAGCAAACAAGCATAACAACCAACCTTTTGATCCAAGATGGTTTGATTTGATGGCCAACAAATTTCAGCATCACCAACATCTTTTAAAGTTTTTATCCCAGAAGATGTGCCAAAGAGTAATTTGATGGTTTCATTTAGTACTTCACTAACCATGAGGCTATAGCATGTAACCTCACCCGTCATTCCTGACTTCATTTTATAAGATACCTTCTTTGAAGAGTAAGCTCTACCAATGGCAACAATGTTGTCCTTTTATCCAAACAAAGTTTGCATCCTGTGCCCTACAGAAACACAAGGCGCATGAGAGATAGTAAATGGAAGATTCAAAATTTAAACGCGTTGGAAAAGCATACATCAATGGTAACTTTTTCAGATGGCACATTCTGAGATTCCCCAGTGGATGAAGGAGACGAAGACTTCTTTTTTGATACTAAAGACGGCTGGGATTTAGTAGAAACTGTCGGCATTTTAGTACAAGGGGAAACCCGCTTCGCGGACCCTTTGGTTCTTTCAGATGACTTCTGTGGACCGGATTTCCCATTTTTTTTTTTTGAAGTTGCTTAACTGATTCTGGACCTATGTTATTCTTAGATCGATTGGAGGCGTTGATAGGTCCTGCATCCTGTGACTGCAGTTGAAAACATTGTTTGAAAAAATTAGATACTGTCTGCCAATTTTTTCAAAAAATTACACAATCTAATCAAAACTCGGTTCACTTACCTCTCCTCCAGACTTGCCGATACTGTTGCCCACAATTTTCGCAATGTCGACTCCTTGAGATAACAAGTTATCTGTCAATCTCTGATACGCATTTTTAGTAGACTCTAATTCTTTCTCCTTAGCGTTCAGCTTTTCACGCAGTTCATCGTTCTCTTTCGAGTGTCTTGGTTTTCTTCCATTTGGAAAGTAAAGGGTTGCCGTCACTCCAAAGCCAGCCCCCTTGACACGTCCACCCTTATCCGGGTCGATCGCAACTGTTAGGGCATCCTCTTTATAACCAACCTTTAGAGTTCCCTCTCGAATCATCTTCCGCTTCTCTTCCTGTTCAAATAATGTGTTAAATTCTGATTTAAACCTTGCGCAATTACTGTGCACTTACTTTGGTTAAAAACATGAGGACTGTAAAGTTTCTGTTTTCTCACAACTTCAGATGTCTTCTTCCTGACAAACTCGTCTGGAACAATTCCGTCTTTGTTTTCGCGTGCTCTTGCCCACATGAAGCACCGGTCTTCAAGATCTTCTTCGGCAACATTTCCGCTTTGGACCTAGTAATTACCAGAAACAAGTAAGGATTTACATCCGCACAGATATTAACTGTGTAAAACAGAAAACCTATTCCAAAGCGTCTACTGTGACAAAATTACAGATTTGTGTAAGAGGACACATCCCTATACCGTTTTAAGTTTCTGCATATATGAGATACGCAACACGACATACAAAACAGAAGTATCTGATATGGCCGGTTTTACTGTGCAGTGTATAATAAATAAGACAACAGACTTACTAATTTTAGTTTTAATCCCGAGTATCCTCCTCGTCCCGTCCGATGTGGGAAATTGGACTGTGATATTGCCTTTTTCCCCTCTCCGAATTTTTCTTGCAGAGGATATAAAATAATTTCATTAGTATGCTGGGATAGACAATAAGAACGAAACACAAATTAGAAAAAGCAATGTGTATTCCATACCTTAAATATAGCCGATTCTAGTACATGATTAAGGTAATTGTCCCAGTTCTCTTGGTCCACTACCGTTTCGTACTTTTTGGGGAAAGTTCTTAGTTTGTGCGGCATTTACAGGAAGGGTTTTACATGATTGTTGTACAATTTCCTTCTAAAGTCCCGCAGCTGAACAAGTAGACGCTTCATGACCACTCGCTTCAGCTCATGGGGCACCTCATAATGAAGCTGCAATAACATCTAATGTATGTTAATCACAGACTCACAGTTAAACAACAAAAACGACGAATTGGTAACCGCATATGCATACTAGAATTTTCTCCCACATATTTTCTTTTGTTGTTGAAGGGACTTCCTTCCAATATAAATGTTTTATGCCAACCATATCACGGACCAAATAGCCTAGGTAACTACTGAATTCAATTCTATGGTTACCAATAGGCCGAAACATTTTGTCAAATTCAATATCCCTTCTTTTGGAATCTTTTATCGAGAAGTCTTTATGCAGCTTCAACATTCTTGTCATTCCCCTCTCTTTTATGATCACTTCAGTAGAGTCTTCTTGTTGTGGCTGCTTTTCTGCTTCTGGAGCATATTCCAATTCTTTTTCTTCTAACACCTCCAAATCATCATTTTCATAATCTTCTGACTCTGGAAATAACCGAGGCAACATATGAAACCATGTGATGTTTAAGTAGAAACAAGTAAGTACAAGGTTTCGCACATTACCTGTTAAGTCTTCAAATCTAGCAGTGTGGAGCATATCTCCACCATCATCGTCATCTGATTGTACAATGTCATCATGACTCTCATCTAAATCCACCGTTTCTTCATCAGAATCCCCCTCAACATCTGATTCCCTCCATTGGTCGTAATCATCATCTTCTGCCATGAAAAAAGCTGTGTAGGTACGTGCATCTCAGTTAGGAATTTGAGCTTATTTTGGAAAATATTAGATAAACCTAATAGGATAGGAAACATGTGTTACACCTATTTTCTATTATATGAAATGAAAACAAACATGAACTCAGTGATGCATGTAACTTGAGGCTAAAACATCACTGCAACACACAAAATCTCCTCATGATTATTGTGTTATCCACAAAGCGAAAGGTACCGATTAAACGGTCTTATATAACTTTTTGTTACAAAATCAAAGAGCACTAAAACACTAGATAATGATTATCCATTTTTAGCTTGAAGATATAGTCAAATTGGCCAACCAGCAACATGGTATTATTAAAAGTGGCAACTTAAAATACAGACATTACAGGCTCGCCAAGTAACAAAGACTCAAATGATTAAATCTTGAGAATCCTTGTATATAAATATGATTGACACAACATCGTCGATCAAAGTAGATTTATTAAATCTCAATCAAAATCCAACCCAAACAATAACAAAAACACTAGAAAAATTTAGCACCGTGAAGTTTTTTATTTTTTTTTATTTTGTAAAACCTAACTAACTAGTAAAGCCTAACTAAGTAACATGAAAGAAAGATCCTTACCTAAATCTTATAATAGTTCATGCATGTAACGTAAGCCTAAAATATTATTGTTGTAACAAAATGAAATCACATATCATCGTACAACCCGAGATTGTCATTAACTTGTTCTTTGATACATCCGAATAAAAACCCTAATCATGCTTTAACAAGTAAACCTATAAGATCTAACATCTGAATCCATGATATCAAACAAAAAATCTAACATAAATTTAATATTCATTCGATATTGGGTTGTAGAAATATTACCATCAACAAAGATCGAGTTTAAAGAGGTAGATTCCTTGTAAATATTAGATATAGTAATAGAATAAAAACCCTACTCATGCTTTAACTAGTAAACCTATAAGAAGTGATAGAATAAAAACCCTAATCATGCTTTAACTAGTAAACCTATAAGATCTAACATCTAATTCCATGAGATCGAACAAAAAATCTAACATCAATTTAATATTCATTCGATAATGGGTTGTAGAAATAATATCAACAACAAAGATCGAGTCTGAAGAGGTAGGTTCCTTGTAAAGATTATAGACGATAGTAGTAGAATTATGATCTCATAGAGAGAATGAATCGAGTAATAAAAACTGAAAAAGTAGATCGAACTCATCTTTCTTTTTCTTTTTGGAATTTAACCAAACCATCAGGAGGGAATTGATTTTCCTATTGAAATCATCCCGCCCAGTAAAATCCATTTTCATCACCCGCCAAACAAAAGATTTTTGGTGTTTTTCTTTTTTTATTTCCAAATTTTTGATGTGTAACCAATATGGTTAGTTTCCTTATTTTATGAGAGAATATATCGTAGACAGTTATGATAAAATTGTTTCCCAAAATTTTTGAAATTTTGTTTCCTATCTCTAACCAACTCGAGAAGAGGCTATAGAAAAAAGTACTTTCCTATTTCGAATAATATTTACCTTAATAATTTTAAGCTGGGTTGTCTCCTGTATTATTCTTGGTTTAGGGAGGAAACCTATGAATTATTAGTGGCACCTATGTAGGAAACGTATTATTTTAATCATACAGTAAGCTAATAAAAATAAATAAACTAAACCCATCCATTTTCATGTTCATCATTTCCAGAAAACATAAAGTTCAACGTGAATCATTCATCACATAAATGTCAACCTATCTATCAGCGTAAAAAGCCTCCATCTAGTGCAGTACTTAAAAAATAAATAAAACCACTACTGAAAACAAAATGGTCATCAAAAATCCTGTTTAAAAAGCAAAGAACTTGTTAGATGAGTCTGGTTCTTTGTCAGATTAGTCTGGTTCCTCATTCTCATCCAATTCAACGCAAACATCATTATCATTATCATTAACATCGTCGTATAACAGTACTTTACTTTCAATAGCACTTTACTTGTTCAAACTCGTATTTTTGTTAAAAGTATTGGCAAGGAGATAATAAGATCAGACCTAAAGTGATAAATTGATTCTTATTGTTTACAGGGGGG